>NC_083760.1:69965089-70265089 GCF_963514075.1 Conger conger
AGAACCTAAATCAAGGAACAGTAATATTGCTTTCTGAAATTGTTGGCAATCATATTATCCTTGTTATGTTGAAAAAAATAAAAAGCCCAGTTACCTCATTACATAAAAAATGACACCTCTAAAATGTGAAGAGCTCTTTCAGGGACCACAAGTTTCTCCAATAAACAGCTGGCACCAAGAAACGGTGCTGCAGTAATATGCAGAGACAATTCTCCAAACAGCTCTCTAAATATGCACACACACACACACGCATGCACGCACACAGACACACGCACACACACACAAATTATTTTGTCTTGATGCCAACCCTGCCACCAACATTATACGGAACCAAATAAATGCTTCCCTTGCTCCTGAGAATAAACAAACTGAACACAGGATTTTGTTTTACTTCATCGACAATAAAAACACATGATATAGTGCATGAATCTTGAAAAGACAACTACGCTTAAAAATACATGATTCGTTTTGGACACCTCCAACCAAAAACCTATGCTTTAACCTCTGGCGCGAAGACTAGTTGAAATCTGGAGCTAGACATCCCTACACAACAAGGAAAGGAAACGGAGTAGCCTGTTATTATCATCACCTTTCTTGTGGCAGGTCTTCAAGAGGTGTCCTGAAGGTTTGAGGGTCACCCCAGACAACTTGGCCCCTGTGCTTCCCAGACGGGCCCTTCCTAGGGGGCTCCCATTCTGCTCGAGCCGCGCGAGCTTGGCGGGGGGCCCCTTGGGCTCTCCAATGCTGTTGGGCAACTCACAGTTCTCCTTCCCCAGGCACGACTCGCTGAGATGCTCCATCGCCCTCAGCTCCACAGCTCACAGTCACCTGTGTATCAAAACACCAAACAAAGAAGACGCACTTAAACACCACAACCTGAGCGCACAGCACTCTTCTTTTTTTTTTAAGAAAAACGTTAACTTTTTACAATTATTAAAACAGTGTACTGAAATATAGTAGTGAGTATATAAATACTGTGGAAAATAAAAGCACTGCCATACAACAAAGCCGACATTTCATAGTCATTCGTAGTGCTCATGGTCACAAGAACACAATTGGTAAACGAGTATGCAAAGCTTTACCGAAGTAGGCACACACAATACAAACAGTACATATGCATGTGCCAGGATTCACTATACTTATACAAGAGAAAAATAAGCAAAACAAATTATTTTTATTATGCTATATATTGATAAACAAAAATATCTATTTGCATATTTTCTTTTGTATCCAAATTATTATTTGCATACTCAAAAGTAAAAAGTGTATATTTATGTAAGAAAGATAAAGTAAAAATAGCTGTTAAACGAGTCATGTTTGACATAAAATCGGACTGCTTGATCTTACTTCTATCTGGTGATTGCGCTGTTTCATTCCACCACTGCGATTTCCGTTTTTTTTTTAAAGACTATGCATTATGCATGCTTGTCCCACTACTGATTCCCATGTGGTAAGAAACAAGCCAATTTTTATGCAAAATGTATTAATTTTCAGAAATATTCTATTCCTATTCCTTACTGCATGACACAGTATATACATTAAAATGACAAAAGCATTTCTCATTCCAGCAAAAAAGAAAGCAAGGACTACAGCCTATCACCTAAATGTATACCTTACCACATATCTAAACATGGTATAGTCACAGAGGTTGTAAAATAGTGGCTGTTGTTCAGTAGACATTGAAGACAGTGCTAAATGGCTACCTTTGTATAGTACTTTCCAAAGTACTAAGTAGGCTACAACATAACTATATCCCAGTCTACCACTGTAACTAAAAATGAATGCTGAATGGGTATATGAGATCAGCCCATATACCAGGGATGTAACAGGGATACAGGTGTTTAGCTATGTACAAAGACACACACACACAAACACACACACACACACACACACACACACACACACACACAATACTGAATCACTGTGGAAACCATGTAACCATAATATTACATTTTATTTAGTGTACACAAAACACACAATTTGTATCCACCTAAAGCTTTTTTTTGCTTGTTTATGTTTGTACATACTGTACTATACCGAATAATTAATGCACTAATCCTTACCAGGATGATATGTGCAAGCTTTTGTTTTAAGAAGAGTTTCCAATAAGATATACAGCATATTTCAATAACTGCAATTGCATCCTTTGGTTTCTGCAGTGATCAAGCATGGTTTGTGCAGTTTATGTGCACCTTTTCTCTGGGCCCTGCAGTAAACTATTATATTTTAAAAGTGAGGAAATGAATCAATTAAATATGCTCCCATCTGTTCCAAACTGCATCACTGACCTTACGAGCACCAATGGAATTCAGAGATCACACATTTCAGTCTTAGCTATACAGTAGGTAGGTTACTTAAGCTAAGTAAAGACATGCAATACAAAAGTGCATATATTCGTGCAGAAAGGCATGCACAATTAAAACAAATGCAGATTTTTAAATATAAAAATACCGGTACTGTAATTTTGAAATAGCCTACAACACCAACTCAATCCAGACTCCGGATCTGGCGATCCAGGTCAGGATTTTGAGATGACCTTTTAAAAAGACAGGCAAGAGTACTATCCAGAAACATAAACAATTTTGCTGAACTAAGTCAAATGAACGAAACCAACCTGAAACTCAGCACTTCAAAACTCGAAACCATATAAAGTCGTCTGGTTGAATAACGCCTTCTTCAAGTTCTTTAAGATGAAGGAGAACTTCGCCGATAGATGCTTTCTAGGTCTGTATGACAACAGATATCAACAGCCTTCCGAACGAATATTTGTTCTTTCACTGAAGGGCGAAAAGACGATTTCCCAAAATAGTAAAGCGATAACATAAAAGTAAGAACAAATGGGAACTGTTCCGATAATCGATAGCATGTGTAAGCGCTTAATTCAGAGGCGACCGAAATGTGTAGCTAATATAGAGCTGAAAACACTAATTGACGTTACTGCTTGCTATCATTAAATGTTCGCCATATTCAAACTAGCCAGAGCTACATACACCTGAAATAATGCTAAGAAAAGTAGCCAAATACTGTCGCTAAACAGATAGGGTAGCTAGAAATCGGTTACAAGTGCGACGAGTTATGTACAGTTCACACTGCTGATAAATCCACCATGAAAATCAAGGAAACAACAGCGGAAATAGAAGTAAACAATTGCTGATATCTATCATTTGCTTTCAAGCAATAACCATCCTATATTTTCTGTGGCTATGTAGCTAGCTATAAACATCTCCAGTGGTGCGTTAGTTTAGCCACTACTGTCCAGGAGAAAAATGAAGCGAAAATGATTTGCCTTCTCACGTGAAGACGATGCTATGATTACCAGATATAAACAGGTAAAAAAAGTGCGTTTTAGTTTCCAGTCTTGAAGACGGATTAGGCGTGCTATAAATGCATGACAGCTCCCTGCTCTATGATGTGTTCTGTTCGTTTTATTCGTACCCGGACGGAGCTCCTCTTTCTTTCTCTCTTTCCCTCTCTGTGTCCCCATTAAATTATTAGTTGTATTGACTCATCACTCCCCTCGCTGGCGCTGTCTGTGCCTCTCCTCTTTCTCCTCATTTCTATAGAAAATAACACCCAAACCAACGGATTTTAAAGCGCATTTCGAATCGCCGGAGACAGGCTCCCGTGACGGCTGAAGTCCTGGCGTAAAGAAGACCCGAAAATAAAGTAGAAAGTGGAAAGAAAACGGAGAGGATGGTGCGATTTCCGGCTGTGCGCGCAGGAATTTTTAATCAGCTTGATTAGAGTGAGGCGGTTCTGCATTTATTACTGAATAACATACGCGCACACACACTACAGACTTGCATTATGCGAATGAGAAAATACAATGCAGAGAAGGACATCTGAATCACGAAATAGATCTATAGATATCGCTTGCGCTTTGACAATAGAATCACGAAAAATACAATACAGTTGGTCCATAGAAAAATTGGGCTGTATTGTTCTACGTCAGACGCGTATTCGGCATCGAGCTGATTGTTATAACATGAACTATAGCTTATGCATGAGGCAATGGACACCGGTTATTATTTTTGTAATAAAATGCGTCCCAAGAAAACAAAATGCAGCGGTTTTTCCTTAAAGTTTCCCTTTAACAAAAGTGTAGTTTGATTGTAGAGAGTCATTGGATGCCTCGCCGTATAATCCCAATCCGTCATTTCGCATAACTTTAGGCTACAATTCTAACACTATGCACTAAGTGTGTGTATTCTTCTCGAAAAAAAAAATGTTTTCATGCAGCAAGGAAAAACGTTGCTAAAATGTCCGGAATCATAGACGCTGTTCTGTACAAAGCAGGCACCATATGGCACTAAGGCGGGCAAAGAACCGAGAGCGAATGAATTTTTAGCCTGATAGAATAGCCTTAATATAGGAATTAATGACAACACATGCTGCGCACACAGGCGAGGCACGGAAATCGCAGGTGACACGGCGTGTATTGCACAACCAAACCCCGGGCTTATTAACCGCACTGAACAGATCGAATTTCAGGACTGACGGAGGCTGACCACAACTGAAATGACATGGCATAACCTCGTGAATGTGCGTGTGTGTGCGTGTGTGTGTGTGTTTCAAGGGGGCGTGTTTGAAAACCCAAGTAATCAATAGCGACAATAGAAGATCTGCTTTCAGGGCAGCCTAAAACCTTTTTTTTGAACCTAAGTTATAACACTTTATGCCAGTGATCTGTAATAAACTAAATACACGTAGCCTACTGTACATATACAACACTTAAATATTCTATATATGTAATATATCCTATTAAAAGGCCACAGAATTAGAGAAATATTCACATTTTATGAATAATATCATTGATTTAATACACGAAAAGAGGATGCTAACAACACAAGATGAAACAGCATACTCAGGCTGTAACCTATAGCTCCTGAAAATGAAGGTAGTAACCCTGTTGCTTCATTAATTACAGCCAAAAAGTATGATACATTATTTAAGCATTAACTGTTTTATATAACGTAATAATTGTTGCACAGAATGGCAATCTGTATCAACTATGATAGTTGGCAATAGAATCCCATCCAAAAAAACACAAATAACAAGAAGGCTATTTTTTGTATGGCAAAGGAAATGACAGCATATTCTTTCATGGATTTTCGGAATAATTAAATAACTTGTCATTACGGAAAAGCAGTATCCATATACATGAAGCATTTCTGTCCTACCATTGAAAGGGAAACAAACAGGAGTTAGACTGGGGATTCTACATATATTAGGTAATGACCCAAAACAGAACTGTTGCTCAGGTCATTGGTGGGCCCTCCAACCATGACTGTCTTGCAATGAGTAAAGCTGTTATTGTGTGCTCCAATTGTGTAATTATTGGTGGACAAGTGGTCAAACATTCCAACTTGTCAAGAGTGGTGTGGTATAGTATCTCATAAATGCCGAGGAGTGGTCTTGTGCCTCAAACTTTGTATCCTTCAAATCTGAGGACAGTGAAGAAAATGTGTTTGTAGATATGTAACCTGGATTATTCTACTTATTGCCGGTCAAGCAGATTGACCCACCTTGCATCCCAATTGCCATACTGTATAATATGTGAATACTGAGATATGGCTGGGTTACAAATCAAATTATAGTACTACTCTATAGTTTATGTATGTGTGTGTGTGTGTGTGTCTGTGTGTGTGTATGCATGCATCCACACATGTGCCCATGTGTGCACATACATGTGTGTGTCTGCATTTTGCACTGATTGTACATTCGAAATTCACAGGCTATAGTGAAACATCCACACATACAGTAGTGTGAATGACTGCATACAATCAATCAATCTATGGAAGAAGTACAGCACATACTGTTAACAGATAAAATAGATGATATTATTTTCCTGTAAGACACACAACAGACAACATAGGAACACACTACTCACTGCTGCCACCTATCCCAACAGAAAATTAACGGTAGCAGCGCACTGAATCTAGAAGTGAGGTTTGGCGAAGTTAATAAAAAAAATACAAAAAACGTTCAAAATGGATAGAGAGATATTTGGTCCATATGTCTCATTTGACCCGTACACATTTCAGCATATCATCATTAATTCGTTCTATGTTACAAATTACTTCAAATAAACATCACACCATCTTAGTGAATATGGTAAAGCAAGCGTTCGCAATAAACATATAGCAGAATTCTTGCTCACCAGCAGAATGAAAATATTGGAGTAAACAGATTCACTGTTGTTTCCAGAAGCCTTTTTTATGTTCCTGCTGACAGTCTTTTCTGAAAATTTAGTACATTTTTGAACATTGATAGATTATTTATTGTCCTCACTCCAAGGTCTACCAAGTGGTCTACCATGTTGACCTCTCCTCCATAAAAGATTCCTCAAAATTGGTGTACCGATCTCAGAAATTTGATTAACAATTGGCAATTTGATACATATGAATCAAACACAATCTCAAGGGACTGAGGGTTGGCTGCTTCAACTGCCTAACTGGAGTGAAGAAGGAGATTTGGCTCAGAACCACTACATGCTGCCAATCAGTAATAATCACCCCAAAAGTTGTAAACATGTACAGGTGTACAGTAGTTATATGAAAGACTATTACCTTACTCCTTCTGTCGGATTGTCTAAAAACAAAAACTGACCCCCATTAGGTAATCTTGATCACTCTTGCAATTGACTGAGATTTAAGTTTTGTGTAACCTGCAATATTTATTTATCTTTTGTTCATGGGTATTATTCAGAATTACCATTTAGACAGCCACCAACAGTTAACGGAATACCAACATATCTGTTAATTCTTTAATAAATGTATAAATATCCATTTTGCTTTGTTTGCTTTTCCAATCCCTGACCATGTAGATCGTAAGGCAAAATCATGAATGTGAATGGACGGAATTTTACTGGAAATCTATCACAACCTCAAGTTATGTTCTGAATGCGTCCTCAGGCATTGCAGAAAGGGTTTTACAGAATTCAGTTCACCCCAGTTCTTGGGCAGGACAAAATGAAAGCTGGCTGGGCATCATTAACGCTGTAATAAACTTTGACAATTATTGTACTTACAAAATTATTAATGTTCGCTGCCTATCAAATTGGAAGTGCGGTTCAATGCAGTTTTTAATGATAAAGTTAGTAGCCTTGCTGGTAAGATTCTCCAGCTTCAATTAACTGAAATAAATATTTCAGCAATGAATGTAAATGTAAATATACACCCAGTTGTTCTTCTACAAAGTAACATGACACAAACACATACAATAATACAAATAAAAGCAAAATAAAAACAATACATGTGATTGAAAACTATCCATATTTATCACAGAATTTCAGTCAGCCATAATTTTAATGGAAATGTTCACTCCTTCAAAAATGGACTGAGTTTCTGCTGTTGATTTTACCTCAGTGTAGCATAGCTGTTATATGAAAAATATATAAATGCTTTCAAGTTGATGAAAATGAATGTGACATCTGCACAGTGGCGAGTGAATACATGTTTCCATTCTCTCTAGCAATGGAGAAAGTACACAGCGCAAATTTATTTCATATGATACCAAGAAGATGACATAATAAAAACAAAACAATGGGAGGTGAGTGCATGTTGTCTGTGCAGAGAAAGCACCTCAGGAAGCATATCTTTCCTCTACGTTGAATGGATTCCGGTCACATGATTTTATCTAACCTACAGTAATATGTGTTAAGGGAAAGTTATGTTTCTCTTTTTTGTTTTTAAATCAGTAAGTAATTACGTCTCCCCAAACCTACTGTCTGCTGACACATACAGTAGAAAGCCCCAATATGACCAACCTCCAGATGAAAATTTCCAGAGCGGGTCAATTCCAGCTGTAATACAGTTCAGTGATCTTAATCTACTGTAGAAAAGATGCAAGCAGTCATGTCATTTGGGACAGTAGTCTGCAGCCATGTTTTTTTTCAGTTAACATATAACACTGTATGACTCACATATACAGTATATACTCACAATATCAATTTGGATGATCTGTGAATCCATAACGGATCACGAGTAGGGCCTCGCTATGACTGTGTCCATCTGAAGAAATAAATATATTTTTTTATTGAAGACAAGCTCAATTCTGTTGTTATGTAACAAAATAAAGATAAGCACAGTAAAAGAAAATCACAACTCTTACTTCTGACCATCCAAACACTGTACAGAAAGCCTTGCAGATCTATATCTTTAATATATTATATGCTTCCTGCATCTTTACAGAGGATGACACTATCCTTCAATGATAAGCCTGTACTGCCCAGTCTTCATTTCCAGGGACATTTCATTATTTATTATCTTTATGGGTAATACATATATGATGATATTCAAGTGCTATTATTATGGAGGCCTAAATCTGCTATTTATCTGTAAACCGGAGCAACAGTTTTTTTTCCATATCATACTTAAACTACAACATGTTAGATAAATGCAATCAACAGTAATACAAAAATGTCCCTTAATCTTAATTGTAAAATTTTCACCGGAACCATGTATTTGATTTACAAACATAATTTCATAATGAATATGACATTGCATGGATAAGACTAATGCAATCTCATGATGAGTCATAATTAATACTTTTTTTTTTACCTTCATTTATGACGTTCTTTCTTCTGGATTAGACTGTTTGACATTCTGTACTGTATCCATCATGTTTCTTAATAATATATTAAAAAATCAATTACAACTTATAAAATTATCACCTTCTATTCCGTGACATTATGCAGGTGTTATCCATGTTAATTTACGTAGGTGTTGTAATGTTTTTGTGTTTGCCACTTACGATGTTTAATGTGCATTAACACGATTATTTGGATTGCTATTACAGAGTGCCTTCCATGCTTTTAAACAGTTCTTGTTTGCAAACAGCATGGGGTAAAGCCACCCCTCTTTTAACTCTCCGTAATACCATTGGAAATGAATACTCTATAAATAATCTGCCTGAACAAGAATGAAGCAAAGGTCTTGGTGCGGAATTAAGCACATGGTTATATTTCTATTTTGACACTCTATGAACTAGAGGGGGGGTGAATCAACATACTTTATTTTCACGTGCATATTCTGAATCGCATAGAAGGATAGGAGGATTCACACCAACACGTACAAACAAGTAAATAAAATGCAGGGAATAGAAATGACCAGGCCGTGGTTTGTGTTTTCTTACAATGGGCTTTATGTGAAAAACAGAATTATAGATTGTCACAACAGGAAAGATGTTCGACCGAAAGCCATTTTGGCGAAGGCGCTAGCGGTCAACCTGCCACAGTCCTGTGTTGTTTCCTGTTAAGGTGTTAGTGCTATAGTACATTTGCAAAGAACCTGTATACTGTATGTTGATTCTATGGGAATAAGTGAAGAGTGCAAGAGTTTTTTGTCCAAATGTACTCTAGTTGTTTTCTGCTGACTTTTACATATTGTAATACTTCTCAAGCTTTAAGCTCAGTCACCTATTTTATTAAGATGATTAACTCAACCCAGGAATTGAATTACACATTAATATAGTGTATTGATGTTGTGCACTGTATATGTTACATATATTATTTGCAAACCGTTTGCATATAGCAATTATATATCTGTGTATCATCGTAAAAAAAACATCTCACCCACTTTAAAAGAAATATATAAAAACAAAAAAATAAATTGTTTTCAGAATCACCAACGCTTATTTATTATCAAAAAATAGCCAAAGGAAAATCACGATGCAACAAGGTAGTCAATACTGGCTGGTTACTCCTGCCCGAAAGAATGAATTTTCCCTTTTCAGGGCCTATTACCCTATGCCAAACAATTGTAACCAAAAATCAAAGGCGCAAACATGTAGTGCTGCCTTGCAGTTGCTTATTTTTTGCGGTTATTATTGTTTTCACAGCGCGGAACTCAGCTTCAGCAGCTTCTGCTAGGTAGGAGAGTGATGTGCACGACACAACTGTACCCCTGCGGTTTCCTGCTATCAGAAAGAAGCTTCGCTCTATACAAGATGTGTGATTCAAAACGCAAACAGGACTGTGTGTTTAGACCCCATGGCCTTGCGGATGACACCATAGTGAAGAGATCATGCCCCTTTTAGCCTCCCCCGCAGCAAAAATGCTGAACTGTTCATTTACAACCAAATCTCTCTATGGTGGTGTCATGCATGTGTCTCTAACTCTGTGCTGCGTGGTGCGTGTCAGCATGAGCTTAGTGGTGAGAAAGAGCTTTTATCATCTCATTGCTTATTTGTCCCTCCTGCTTTTATTGAATTATGCTATAAATTAGTCATATTACAATCAGCAAACAAATATAAGTTGCAGAGACATAAAAAATGACTTTTCTGTCACTGGTGCAGTCCGGTGTCACATGATTAAATAATTAGAGCTCTAATCTCTGCCTCGTGGATTGCAACATATCAGCAATTAATAGAGTTAGAGACAGGACTGTGTGTCTCTGATAGGGCTTGTGAAGATGTCTTTGTTCTCACTTTGTTGTCTGAATGGCGAGGCAGAAGTCTGAAGCGTTGTGAATATTGTTCTGGGCACAGGGCTGCAGTGAGGTGAGCAGAGGACGAACTCACCTCTCTACGTGAATGAGGACGGGGGAGAGTAAACGTTTGGGGAAGCAGCTGTCCAGTGCTCCAAGGCTAGAGGCATCCGCTCCAGGTGTGGGGTCAACCTAAAGTCTGGTCAAGTCTCGCAAACGGTGGACAGACTTGGAGCACACATGCAATGTGAATCTTAGCGTACTGTGCAGACTGGATCGAAGTATGTGTCGCATACCATTTGAGAAAATATCTTATTTTACAATGGCTGATTTTTTTTTGCTGTAGTTGCTATATCATCTTTATGAATCTACACAATGTATGTTTTTAGGCACATATATACACACATTAATCATAATAATTAATTGTAATACATTTATATCATGCTTCTATTTGAAGGTAATGTGCAGGGTTACAGTAAAAACAGATTAATAGTATGCAGAAATATTTTGCTTTTGAACTTTTCAAATCCAAAAATACGGGCACTTGTAAAGACTTTGCACTCAACAATACAGTAAGAGCACACATTCACACAGACACTTTTGTGTGCATTCGGCAGTAATTCTGCCATCATGAAATTGGTTGTTCAACAGTCTTTGGATTTGCCATTTCTATTATACGTATGATACCTGTTTTACCAGATTGAAAAGATAAATTAAATATCGTCATTTGATGTAAAACATTTAATAAGCAAGGTCTGAGAGAGATGGACCCCAGCAGGACGTGTAACTCTAAAGAACCATTAACAGGATGTACAATTCTCCATTTCAGCTGCCTCATCCCACGCATGTGTGTGTGTGCGCGCGCGCGTCTGTACAGTGAGTGTCTGCGACCATGTGTACCTAAGGATTGATGATGGAAGTAGGATATCGCTGCCACACTTTGTACAACAAAGGCGGAAACCCTTTTCAATGGTTTTATTTGAATATGTGGGTGGGTATTACAACCTCATCTTTGCAAAGTAAAGCCCTAGATGTGATTTACCCCAAATCTCTGGTTTTTTTTATTTGTCACATTACCAGAACAAAGAATCTGGGAAAACCTACACAGATCTGATCGTGACAAGCATAAAATAAAGAACAATGCATTTTTCTGAAGTAATCAAAATGTGCAGTCTTAAAAGGAGTGATTTAAATTACAAGAAGTTAAAGGCCTAAGAGAACATTTATTTCTAATCGCATTTATGCGGCATTGCTGGAGATAGATGCTATTCACATGTTACACAACTGTCGTGTTGACTAACCGTGACAAAATTAACATGACGCACTTTCATCGTTTTACCTTTCTGAAAAGAAATTTTGCCAACGGTTCTGTAAACAACGAAAGGATGTGTAGAAGACAAAGAAATCTGATGTTTCTAAATGTGGTACAATTGTGGCAAGAAGATGTAAGGCTATAAAAATACAGACAAATAAACACTCATATTTTTCAGTTTGAATTAATGCTTTGAGACATATAATGAGGGAAGTACTTGCAGAAAGTTTTCAATTAATGGCATATGAATATGTGTGTGTGTGTGTGTGTGTGTGTGTGTGTGTGCATGCAATTGTCAGCTCCATTACATTTTTGACTCAGAGCCCTGGAATGCATAAACAATCCTATAAAGATACCGTCTCTAAAACCGGTTGCAGCTTGCCATCAAAAGTCTCTGAATCATTGTTAAGGTTTTTTTAACCTCCATTATGAATCATAACAGGGCTCTTTTAGGAGAGGAGGAATCCCCACACAGCTACATATTAAAAGGGAGACAGGCCTCTTATTGACTGGCGACAGTCAAATAAATACATTTGTTGGCAGCAAAACCGGTATTTACACTACTCCTACCGCAGGTATAATTTCACTGTTTGCTGAGCTGTTATTTCTCTACAGTGTTAATTATGGGGAAAAGGGGAGTAATGGTTTTGCCTGAGATATAAGGCTCTCTTTAACTTACTTGGAAAAGCAAACTTGGCAACATCAACTAATTCTGTGCAGTCAGAACAATGAATTTCAGGGCCTAGACCGTCTCTTAGTCCCTATAGACTCTGTCAGGTTTCCTGCATGAGCTTCGTTTTAAAACTATAGATTTGATTTTCATTCCCAATTAAATTAATCAGAAACATGGAGAAGAGCTAAAAACAGGCGCTGTTTCAAATATATATATTTCGCGTTGTAATGGTACATTAAGGTCCACACAACGTTTAGGATTAGGTGCGGGAAAGCAGGAGGTGAGGACTGGTGAACGTTTAGACAGGCTGCGTCTGGTGTGTGAGTGCGGGTGTCTGGAGCTCTCGCTCGGCCGCAGACTAAGCCCAGGGAGGAAAAAAAAAAACCAACGCAACAGCAAGAGCCCAACAAGTGTGGATCTGTTCCTACCGTGGCAGTCATTTGACTTCACTGAGATGCTTTACTCCTGTACTGAAATCATCATTGATGTACTGTATAGTTTAATTGGTCTCAGAGGGTCAAGGCATGTGAATGTTGTTTTCTCTCTCTCTCTCTCCCTGCATCTACTGCATTCTAGTTACATTAAAAAAAAAAACATCTTCAGTGCTGTCATTTGTCACCTTTTTGTATTTTTTTTAATCTACAAAAGAATAAAAATGTGCTTGGTACACCTGGCTTATCCGTGTGTTTAAGGAAGCAACAAACAGGGGAGTGAGAGCCTGCAGTCCCGCGGTGTGCTCGCCTTTGCCTCCTGTGAGAGCCATCTGACAAATTAAGTGCCAATTAAGCGGGAATGTAATGCAAAAGTGCGACCAGGAAGAATGAGGCAGAGATCACCTGGGTGTTCCCAGCAGCTCAGAAACACTCTCTCTGATTTCCTGTAATTATTGACACAGACTCCATACACTTTGCTTTCAATTTTTGGGGGGTCCTATAATGACGTACTCAAGTGAAATTGTTCCCTGTTTGTGGGTTTAGGTAAAGAAATGTGTCTTTAGTTCCAATCGCTCCTTGTTGTGACAGAGAATGATAAGGATAGTCAGCAGTGGTGGATCGTTAAATACTTTACATGGAAATAGTCCATGGAAGAGAAGCACACTTCAACCAGTATATTTTTGAATAAAATCTTATGCTCATTTTTATTTCTGAAAGAAATAACTGATCTCTACACTTAATAGAGCCATCCATAAAACGGTCACTGAGCAATAATGCTGTACACTAGTTCAAACAATGTTAATATGATAAAATAACATACAGAATGTACATGGTCCCAGATTATAAATTGTATAGTGTTACTAAAAGGAGACATTGGACTGTCATCACCTATGGCAATAGTAAAATGACTTTATGAACATTTACTAGAAAACTATTTGGTACGACTGTCATCAAAACGTGACAATGAGTTTGCCATGCCAATCAAAGGGGTTAAGACATTTATATTATTAAAAAATAAGATTCTAAAGCACCTTCACAACTACCAAGGGACTGCAACCAAGACGACCAAAACTGAGAGAGCCAGAATAACATTCACAATATAAAAAATACTGTCTTTGATCTTTGCCAGCACTTACAAGAAGTAACTGTCTCTAACAGGAAAAACATCTTGTCTTGATTCTGCGTCACAACGACCTAAGAGGAACATCTCCACTTTCACAGAACCCTGGGTTCAGTTAACACTGAGTGAGGAGCAGGTAAAGTCTCCACAGATCTCTTGATGATCACCTGGGGTGGGCACCTTCACCTTGGTGACATTTTACCATTTATATTTCATGCATTCTGCAAATTCTCTTAGACAGAGAGACTTACACAGGTTACATTCAACCCAATTCAGGTTATTACCTTACTCAAGGGTATAGGCAGTGCCCACCTGGAAAGCAAACCCACAACAATGCAGCTGCAAGTCCAGTTCCCTAAACTTTGCTAAACTGTCACCTCACCACCATGCTCCACCTTCAGCATATGATGTGGCAAGTTATCTTCTCCACGTTATTGTAAAACATCAGACACGTTAACACGTAGAGTGGACATAAAATGTGAAACTATGTCATTGTAATCAATACTGAACAGTTCTGAAACTGTAGTTTCAGATGCTAATACAGTTGCCGTTTTAATGTATAAAGTTGAACTCTAGTTCTGGTAGCTAAAACAGATTATATTTTGCTGATAAAAGTTAGAAGATGACACATAATAGCTCAAATTGAATTCAGTTTTCTGAGCCAGGAGAATAGCTATTTATTGGACCTGCAGTTAAAAACCCCGAAAACTCAAGCAAATGCTCCTATTAAAGAAAATTATAATTTAAACCTTAGAGGAACTAAATTGAATGATTTTCTATTCTTACACGCTGCCCAATAAGCACACTGAATGTAATGATTCTGCATTTTCCCTGAAAGTTATCATTCACATTATAAGGCATTCAACATTTCCAAGGAAAGGGTTCTCCAGTATGTTAATGTTTTTTTAAATTATCAAACCATAACAAGACTGGCAAAAACTTGCCAATATATGTATTAATTCACAGAATGTGTTTAATTGGCAAGGCAGTTTATACCCACCCAGGTACTTTATCTTGCTGTTGTTAATTGTGACAGAGGCAATCATGGTAATAATAGCAAACAAATACGAGCAGTATAGACCGTGTTTTGTGAAACAGAAGATGGTGAACCTACAAATCACAACAAACTAGACACCCACGCGCTCCTGTCACAATACAGCGTAAGTTTCCATCAGTGATAACATTGCTTTTTACATTAAAATCGTATGCATGTACAGCAGGGTAAGGAAAAGTTTACTTCCGAGCTCCACAAGCTGAATTTAACAGAAAACAGGGTCAGTTTGTCCAACGTTGAATCTTGAAAAGATATCAGTTTGATATTTTTTTGTAACATGTGCTGAGCAATCTTAATTCCTTGACATAATTGTTTTGCTTTTTTGGTCAATTACTGTTGTAATACTGATTATGCTACTAATAGTATTTTGATAATATTAATATCCAAATAAGTGCCACTGCTAATAGAAAGCAAATTGCCTCAGTATGTACAGTACAGTACATAAAATGGCATGTTAAATCTGTGGCTTCAGTCCATGTGCTTACTTACATCCATACATACATACATACATACATACATACATACATAAGAAAGCGATAGGGAAAGGATAATTGCCATATGTTTACCATGATGCACTAGTCATTTTGAATACTATCTAAAGAGGTAAATACTTTATTTACTTTATTAACAGATATTTTGTTTTAAAGAAATGCCACCCTCCCACCAACATTTCAGTACACAGTAACATGTTCAGTGTTAATTAAACTCTAATGCAGTACATATGAGTCCAAGAGGGACTATGTATTCTCTGAAAAAGGTGATGTCACACTGTACACTTTACTGTGTAGTTCCATATCTTGCATTGTACCTGTACAACACTCATAAAGGGATGCTTTATGGTTTTTTAATTTCACTTCGGAGTGAAACAAAGAAATTATAATGATAAAATAACTATTCTTAGCATGATAAAACATTACAATACACGTGGGGATAAAGGTCCACATGTTTGTATCAGAAATATAACATGTCACCTTTGTTAAAGTAAACGTGACATCTTTAATAGTATTTCATATTTACAAATAATTATGTTAAAATGTCTGGAAGCTATCCATATTTTTCAAAGACAGCACAGCTGACATTTTAAATGTTCTCAGGTAGCCTTTTGGTGATTAAGGTATCACCTGAAACACCTCGAACTAGAATCAAATAAAGCGAACTAGACACTTTACCATTGTCTATGTAAAAATGCACGAAAGTAGTTGCATATTAAATCTTCACTGCTACTGAAGATAAGATTTGTATCTGAATAAGATGACAATGATCACACTTGAATGGATGCATGTATTCAAAATGGTCCGAACAGCCCCTACTGCATGAAACGTACGTTTCTGGAGGAAATTATATACGTCATAGGCTACACACGTCCATGGAATCTGTTGGTTCAAATTGCCTAGTGTGACACAGATACTTAAATTGAAAATGCATGGTCCTTTAGTGCAAAGTACAACGATAGATATAAGTTAGCATTTGATTAAAATGCGATATCATTACTATCGACGTCATACACCCATTCTCTGATTTATCTCTTAGATCTAGGATACATGTAAAGAGCAGAAAACTTTTTATTGTGTGAGGGTATGTAAAAATGAACATAACAAAATAATACCACGCAACATTCTAGTTAGAAAATAAATCTTTAAAAGTCGAGGTTGCCTGAAGTTGACATCTGTCTCATAGACTACACACACTTTGGTCTTGGGTCACCGAATAGCGCTTAGCCTGACGCGTTTTGTTGTATCCTGTGACATTCTAATTTGTCCGGTTAAAATGGTAAGTACACTATACTGAAAGGACACCTGGACTGACTTGTTTCGTGACAGTAGCATCTCAGTGCAGGTGTCAAATATGAGTGCCAGAATGAGAACAAGAAGGGTGCAAATGTAACAGTACCTTCAAAGTTAGCAGACGCCGTGAAACCTCTTGTTTTCCATCAAAAGTGAAGAATTCGTATGGGGTCTGTTCCACCTTGAGAGATCCAATACAGAGAGAAAAGTCCTCGTATAAGCTCACACACTCGTGCGCAGAGAGGGCGACGGTATCGAAGCCGCAGCTTGGCTGTTCTTGAGGAGAGGGACTGAAATGCACGAGAGTGAGTGAGACACGAGCTGTGGTGCGGGTAGAGGCACGAGAGGAGGGCTCTGTGAGGATGTCAGGTAAGCGAGGCGCCCCTCCCAGTTTCTGATGCTCAAATCAATGATTTGCCAGCTGTGGCGCAGCCCGTCTCAAACCCCACTTTTTCCAGTTCCCCCGGGAGCTAGCTTCGGTGAGAGAAGTGGACTGCCAGGAGAACGTTAACACTAATCCATTTTCATATTTACATACCACATGTTTACATGTCAAGAAAGGGGGGTTGCAAAAATAACGTCACGTTACTGTCTACATCCTACAATGTGCCGAATTGCTGGGTGCAAAAATATCTGACTTTTAGCAACTGTAGTTCCGATAATGAATAATATGTGACAAACTGTAAACATACTTCGTTTTATATATAATTCGGAATGAAAGACTAGGCTATGCTAATCGTCAAGCCAAATTGAATATTTGCAGGGTGTCTTCTTCAGCGCTTGCACTCAGTTGTGGTGGAGTTTATCTTAACTTAACATTAATTCATGGTTAACCAGAAGCATAACACTATCACCGCCCCATTGTTTCGTTTTTAGCTGCTGGCATATAACACTGCGATATGCTCCTTAATAATTGATCATTGAATTGGCTAACTTTTCTGACAGGACGATACATTTGGCCAAACTTAAGCTATTTGATTCCAGAATATTTTGTCGCCTACTTTCATACGCACGTTTCCAATTATTATTTTGAAGCTACCCTAGTAGGCTATTTTAATATATGATACATACTATTATGTGAGGAACGACCATGGCAGGTGCTAAAGAAGAGCCTGTTATGATAAATTATGAACTTAAATATGAGAAACAATTATGTTAGAATTCGTTCTTCAGCCATTCGGGTATATATTTAATGACGTTAAAACTCCAGGCTCTGCGGAATAAGCACAACGGTTCAGTCCAGTTTTGGGCCAGGCTATACTTTGAGAGGTTTTATTCGACACAGTGTTCCGTGTTAAATTAACTCTTATAGTACATATGATCCCTATTGGACTCACATGTATACCATGTTGGAGTTGATACACTGGATCTTGTACTATATACCAACACTATATAAAACCTAGTGTCGGTAAGGGAAGCATTTAAATTAATGTATTAAATGTTTTTAAATAATAATGTGGCACACACATTGAAACATATTCTCTATTGTAAAAGTTTGGTATTTCGGTGATTGAAAGGGGTATTACACGATTAAAGCTGTAAACGAACAGCTGTATGAGTGCGAAAATACACAGGTGGAAGTAGAACGAGCAAAGATATTACTATTATGTAAACTATTGGAATTATTTTTTAACGGTTCTAGAAGCTTTGCAATTCCATACAAGCTAGGGCATAAGTAGCATACATGTTTAAACATGATATATTGCCTACTAACTGAATTCACACTGAAGGCACTACTGCAGTCTACAATAACTGAGAATTTCTGTGATTAAGAGACAACAAAAAATAAAGGAAAATATGGACCATATGAGAGAAGTACTTTGAGTGTCTCTGACAGAAAAAGAATCTGTAAGAAGTTGACTTCTTTAGCAATTTCTAAATGTTTTATCTCATATTTTGTTTATTGTCTGCCTATGTCACGATTAAACGTGGCTAACCTCCGACTTCTAGCTTACTTTCGGTTTGATTTCACAAAAATGGGACCCCTTAAATCCGCAACATAACTTTCAGGCTTGTCCAAATTAAACGGGGGCAGTGACTAAAACTTGGGGTTAAGAGATAAGTCAATATTCAAAAAATATTTTTATAGTCACGGGTAGGTTAAACGTATGGGTCTGCGTATTTGGTTGAGCACCATTTAGATCGGTATTTTGTCTGATGTCTTGAGCGAAATAATTGCTTTTGAAATTGAATTCAAAAGAAAACACCTGGACAGCAGCATATACCCCGTTTCTACATGTGACTTTCCTGTATGAATACACTACAGAGCAAACATGCTCACGTTACAAGAATGCCAGAAACAGAGCAAATTGATTAACTACTCTCTCCACCGCTGGATCTGCCGAGCGCTCGGTGAGCTCACAGGCAGAGAGCGAGCGAATGTACAATAAGGAAACATCGAGCTCTATTCTACCGGACCACAGGATTACTCGCGTGCGTTACACACGGTTGTACTTTACGGAGGAAGTGAATGAAGACGAGACTTAAACCAAACACTCATCCTATAATCCCCATTGTGGAGCCAAGCCCTTCTACTTATATATGAGAAAGATATCTCACTTTCATTTACACTCATAAACCTTGTCAAAATATTTTCTTTAGGTGAAAAGATGAAGACTTTATGAAAATGTTTGAAACGGAAATTAATTCCAATTTACTTGCAACATCCATGTTGCAAAATGTTCAGAGTCAGTTCAAGGGAGTGTATGTACTCTGTAAGAGTTGATCTGACGCTGAATATTTGACTGAATATGCATTCCTTGCCACAGATATAGTATATCAGTAATAAAACCCACTTGTCCAAAGTCACTTCTGGACTTAAAATAACTATCAGATAATATTGCATGTTGCATGGCAATTTAGAAAAATGAATTTATGATGTTTTAAAATATTTATGTCTGTGTATCACCACAAAGTAAATGAAACCGTTTCCAATAATTTAGCAAATTTTCACTGTGACGCTTGCAAAAGAGTTATGAGACATGGGAATATGCACAGTAAAATTCCCAGTGTTAATTTAACTCTAACAGAATACAAATAGTCAAATAGAGAACATATGTACTCTGTAAAAGTTGATTTAACACATTTTACGATGTGTGTGGTGTGGCTTTCTGTCAGTACAGCTGCACATCTGGGCCAGCATACATTTACAGTGTTTTCAGGGTCACACATTTGAAGCAGTGGCATTCACTTTTGCCCTGGAAAAGTGCAGGCTATACATTGCTTTGCAGCACTTTGTTGATTAATTCATCATCCTTGTATAAACTACCAGATCCCTAACTATTGCCATATGGATTGCCTTGCGAGGGAAACTAATCAAACTCGCAATTGGATGGAACTGTGTGCAGTTGATTGCACACCAAACTGCATTTACCTATCCAGGCGTAACCACCTAAGCTTGCAATCAGGATCACTTGGCCAGTGCAATTGGTTTGCCAGATTAAACCTGGAACTACCACAAACACATAGCACAACTCTCACATAAAAATGATCAACTCAAATGATCAAGTTCTTGACATCATCTGGGACATCATACACGCTGAACTCCACTAAGGTAAAATTGTCTTTGGTGTGTCAGCTCTCTATAATTCAATGTAATTAGTTACAGCTACCTATACAGTATGCCAAACCCTCAAAATACAGCAAGCTCTGAACATGACCTTCATACTCAAAATTCCTGATGACCAAGCTGGCAGGTTAGCGGCCAATTTGTGTGGAATATAGTGCTGCAGGGAAGAAGAACTGAAATACTATATTTTGTACTACAATGTGCTTGCTACTACTACCATATTACAGACTGGTTTCTGGAGATCAGTGAAGACATACAGGAATCCTTAAAACACCAACAGCATTAACTGTAGTACAAAATATACACTCATGGAACAGGTATTTACTAGACCTAATTTTTTACGTATTGGTCTTCTGCTGCTATAGCCTATCCACTTAGAGGTTTCACACGTTGTGTGTTCAAAGATGCTCTTCTGCATTCCACTGTTGTAATGGGTGCTTATTTTCGTTACTGTCACCTTCCTGTCTGCTTCAACTAGCCTGGCCCTCCTTAGCAACGCATTTCTGCCTGTAGAACTGTTGCTCACTGGATGTTTTTTGTTTTTATCACCATTCTCTGCAAATATATAAATGTACCATACATATGAATACTAGTGCATTTCAATGAGTTTCCGGTTCGATTCCCGCCCTGGGTGTGTCCCTGAGCAAGACACCTAACCCCCAAATGTTCCTGACGCGCTGGTAAGTGCCTTGCATGGCAGCCAATCACCGTTGGTGTGTGAGTGCATGTATGAATGGGTGAATGAGAGGCATCAATTGCACAGCGCTTTGGATAAAGGCCATATCTAAATGCCAACCATTCACCATTACAACAATTTAATATGTGACTTTGAACTATTGGTACATATGTGATGTAAGTTTGGTGGCAATCCAGAAAATAGCAGAAATTGTGATTTACACTGACATTCCCAAAAAAAAATTTCTTTATTTTTCACCCTTCTGTAAGTAATTTCATGTGTTTCCAGATACAGCAACTGAAGCATAGGACTATATCATTCACACCATTTTTCATTTTATTCTGCTTTCCTGTACACCGTATGCTAGTCTCTTAGCAACAAGTCTGTAGCTACAGACATGTATCAGTTACTGCATAACATCCTCAACAGTATAATACCCTTAAAATAAATACACACAATAAGGATCTGACCTACAGTATGAAGACATTATTATTTCTTCTCAATTTAAGGAGATATGATTGAACACTATAGTAAATATGCTTATGTTTCAGCATTTCTGCAGTAAACATGGTATTACAAAGTAATATTATGCTAATGCATGAGTAGTTATATTATACTAATGCATTGGAGAAGTAATATGTAACTTCAAAATTGAAACTTTGAAACCATGTTACATATTCAATCATTTTGAAAACATTTGAAAACATAAATAATGGTTGATCTACAATAAAAAAGCCTGCTGTTTAAATTCACATAAATTGGAGAGTGCACAGTGTTTAATTAATTAATTATCTTCTTGTGCTTCTTCACAAGCCCCAGAAGAAGCCCTTTTTTGTAAGTGCTATGTAATCAGTGTTTCCCAGAAAAGTTTTGTGGTTTGAACTCACCACACCACGATTGGAAGTTTCACATTCACTCATTGCTTGACATCACTTGTCTTGATTCTGAATGGTAACTTCAACTAAGTGTTGTACTTTTGGAGGTAAACATGCGTGGGTGTGTTATTTGTGCGTGTGATTGTGTTGGGGCAGTATGTTAGCTGATGATTTCGTGCAGTGCGTTACGTGAATTTTTAAAACACGTGAAAAAAGGATTGATCTGATAAATTAACCGCTAAGACAAATGCATATTATTACACTAGAGGCCACCAGGGGGCGTCTACTGTGACAAGCGTGAATGCTGCAAATAGTTGGCAAACCTCCCAAGAGAGAATCTGCCCTAACTGGCGAGTTAAGGTAATAGAGGAAAAGACTGACAGGCATTTGAGAGATTTTAATTAAATTTTAATATATATGTTAAAAGTAAAAGGAGTTATTACACACTTTATAATGGACAGAGTGCTACATGAGGTGGCAACAAGAATGCAAATATTTCAACTTTCAAATAACTTTTAAATAAAGGGACTTAATCTTGCCTCAGAGCAAGAATAAGTTAAAAGACAATAATAACCATGCAGACTATTAATTGGTTCTTGAAAACATCTGTAAGATGGTTGTCTGATGGATACTGAAAACAGCATTAGACAAAAAGTGAAAAGTCAGACATCCTAGAATTAATGTTTACATCTTTTAGCTGTATGGAATGTAAATCTTGCTTTTTCTCTGAAGTAAGTACAGTTTAATTATACCTATGAAGAAAGAACCTAATCTGTGTCAAAAACAATGCCACACATCAGGCATTTATGAAAGGTTGGGGGTTGGTCTCATTTCCTGTTTATTGACTGATTCAGTTCCGTTCATCGTGAGTAAAAAGTAAAAATGTAATGTTATCAAATCAATTCCTGTGACATGTTCATGAGGAATTATAGATGGTACTGTATTATTTGGGAATTGAATGGAAAGCAGGCATATCCTATCAAATTGTTAGTTTGTTAACACGTTCACCTTCGAATGTTTGTCTGGGAAATATACACATATCAGAATGGTGAAGAAATGCGATCTAAGTAACTTTGAGCATGGAATGATTTTTGGTACCAAACAGGATGGTTTGAGTATCTCAGAAATTGTGATCGCCTGTGATTTTCATGCAGAACAGTCCCTAGAGTTTGCAGAGAATGGTGCAAAAAACAAAAAAAAACATTGAATGAGCAGCTGCTCTGCGGGCAGAAACGTGTTGTTAATGAGAGAGGTCAGAGAAAAAGGGCCAGACTCGTCGAAGCTGTGGAAGGTGACAGTACCACAAATAACCACACATTATAACAGTAGTATGCAGAAGATCTCTGAACACACAATGTGTTAAAACTCTAAATGGATAGGCTACAGCAGAAGATATAATAAGTCAAAAAAATCTAATAAAGTCTAATAAATACCTAATAAAGTGCTCACTGAGTGTAAGTTTTGGTGATAGATTTGTAAGTTCATGTCATGGAAAAGGCTAGAAATTTGTATCCTGATATTTACACGACTGGGGTATACTTTCTACAGTACATTACTTGGAAGCACATAACATTCTGCACAGCCTTCTCATCAGCACACATGGGAAGCAATTCACATCTCAACAGTGGAACTCAACACAGCTGTGTTATTCAACTGTTTTACTAACAACACTCAATCTCATTACTACACAATCTCTTCATCCCCACTGTACTGTGTGGATCAAGTTGATATATTAAATCTTTACCCAACTCAACCTGACGCTCTGGCGTCAATGCAGTGAGCATCTTGTGTACCGATGGCGACAGGGGTTAAGGGTCCTGAAGCTACTACAATAAAAATTATTCATTGTGGCACTGACTTTAGGAGGAGGGACTGCCCAAATGCTGCTCTGTGCTTCCTAAATGGCCTATAAATGTGAACATGTTTGGGGCAACGGGAACATACTTGAATATCTAACTGGATGTGTCATGGCATATTAAACATGCACACGCTACTGTTGAAGCGCTGTTAATCCTCATTCATCAACCTCAGGATGATGTTTCGCTTTGTCAAATGAGATTAGAACAACGTTCCAAAGAGCCAATTCCGAAGATGAAAATTAAACATAACAATGAACTGACCCCGAAAACAGTCTAAAAAGCAGGAATGCCAGTAGCTCTAATGATGTACCAATCAGTCCAACTGATTGTTCTGGAAGAAGTACATTGCTTTGCTTAGATAATGGAATGCTTAAGCATCTAAAGAACAGTATATCACAGAAAATTAACTCTTGAAGTCTGCTCCAACAAGGAGTAACAAAGGAACAATATGATTGTCCTTAAAAACATTTTTGAAGCACATCTAAGAGTTGCCAAAAATAGATTACAGTACATTGGGCTCCAGAATTATTGGCGCCCTTAATAAAAATGGAGAAAAAAGGCTGCATATTATAAACATACACAGGCAAATTTCCCAGAAGTCTTTGCATATTATCAGCAAAGACTGCTTTCAAAGAAAGTAGCCTACCAAAGACAACTTGTATTTGTGTTTGCAATATCTTGCCTACATTTTCTGCATATATTTGGAAGCTACTGTTGTAAAAAAAAAGGTGAGCAACCATATCAACCTTGAAGAGGACATGTTTGTTGTATTGATGGTATGTAACTGACATGGCCCATCCCCACCCATCTTAGATTAGATATTGAATTCTTAGTCTCGCACATCGTTTGCATTTTGTTGTGAAAATTAATATATTTTGCCTTTAATATCTCTGTAGTTTTGGGGAGAAGATGCAGGGCACCACATATCTTGCCCAGTTGCAATGTAAGGGCCTAACATTGCGGGAGACAGATAAGGCTTTCTCAGTTATTGGGGGGGTCACGTCCCCAGTGTAACTCACGCCTACGGACAATGACATTTATTTTATGTCCTAACATATGGGAAAACGACATACGATATACATTTACTCTAATGATTCACTGTTGCTTATTTAGCAATCTTTTTTTTTCTGAAAACCACAGGTGCTAAAATTATTGGCACCCCTAACAATTATTGTCAATAAAATCAAACAAAGTAAAATTGGCAATACAATTTCAGTTAATCTCAGTCTAAAGGAACTATATTGTGTCATTCCAATAAGGTAACATACATGCAAAATCCCTTTGTCAACCATCAGTATGGGAAAAGCCAAAGAACTGTTAATTCAGAAGACACAGATAGTAATTGACCATCACAAATGGGTGCAAAAAATATGGTCAATCATACCTTATTACACAAAAGGCGCAAAGCATTTGTAATGGTTGCAAACTTGCCAGGAAGAGGACACAAGTGCATATTATTCCCACGGATGGTAAGGGAGATGGTGAGGGAGGCATAAGTAACCCAGTTTTTTTAACTCAGATTGCAGTTTAAGAATTGCAAAGATTGGTTGTGTCTTGGGGTTGGCAAGTCTAAAACATAAAATAAAATGGCAACTCCATACCAACAAAGTCTTTGGAAGGGTGGCACAAAGACAGCACTTACTGAGCACAATAAAAAACCAAGCATCTTGAGTTTGCCAAACATCATTGGAATTATGAGGGGAAGAGATGAGACATGAGATGGTACATGCAAACCATCAACATGTTTGGCAGCAAAATGGAATGCCTACAAGAAGAAGCACCTCATACCTACTGTGAAATATGGAGGTGGGTCAATGATGTTTTGGAGATGTATTGCTGCCAGTGGTCCAGCTATTAAAATCATTGGCACAATTAATTCAGCAAAGTGCCAGGAAATCTGAACTGAAGAGGGGGGGTATTCCAAGGTTATCAATGATTTTGAAAAGTTCTACATGGAGAAATAGTCAAAAATCCCTCCACAAATCTACTGCAAATTATAGGAAAAAACTCATGGCTGTTATACTTGCCAGGTGTTTGCAGAAAGTCTTAAACCAGGGGTGCCAATAAATGTGGAGCCTGTTTTTTTGCCAATAAAATATGGACACACACTCACGCACACACACAGACACATCCATATACATACACACCGCTTTACTGTATCTCCTTTAATAATAAGTCACATTGCAAATTGTATTTGTATTTGATCAAATATTGTAATTGGAAACCACTGCATACTTTTTGCATTGAAGTTATGTATCTGTTTTTTTTGAAATTCTGTCATTCCTTCATTCACTTATAGTGAATGCAGCCCCCTCGGTGGCAAGTCTGATTCTAATGGCTTATTTATCTATGGTAATGGTGGATGCTCACATTAAATGAGCTCTGATTGGATAGTCATCTCAATCAAACAACTGCTGTTATTTAATATATTTAGCCTGTTATTCTCATTTAAACTCTTAGCCATGGACAAAATACTTTGTCGGTATGAAAATAATATGAATGTGTCGAGTACTTACTGGATTCCTCTCAAGTACTGACATGTTTCTCAACAGAATGCCCGAGTCACAGCATGCCATCATATCTCTGAGAGTGGTCTATTACCCTCGCTTAATTAAACTAATCAGATTATCCAGCTTCAAATTCATGCAACTGGATTTGTAGCGGCCTTGAGTGGTGACTGTCGCGCCTGGGTAGTCATTATTAAAGGTAAACTATTAAAGAGAGTCACACCCCTCCTGCAGCCAGACATTTGATGTGTTAATAATATTGCTATTTATAAATTAAATGCATGTGACATTTTAAAACCTAGAGCAAACTTGTTAATCATTCGCCATTTATTTTTAAATTCAAGGTAGCTATCTTTATTACCATTAAATATGAGCTGCAACCATTAAATGTGACAAATAAATATCTTGAAGTTCATTGGTTTGTAAAATGTCTACCTGCTTTCTCACCATTACGTTACATTAGATTATTTATTTGCTAAGCATGAAAATTTACCCATGGTGACATACTGTATCTACAGAACAGGTGGCTTACATATTATACAAAATGTATACAGCACAATGTATACAGCTACATATTTACTAAGCACAGATGTGTAATGTTTGATCTGATATTGAAATCCTGCAAGACCATTTCCCATTCTGCTATACCACACTTCTGGGTGATGTAATAATATCACTCAGTGGTGAAAAACTAATATAAAAAATTAATATAAATAATTGAGTAGTAGATTATAGGAAGCATGCATTACAACAAAAAATGAATTTCACAATAATTGTGTGGACGTTGGACTATGGCTTTAAATAGTTCCAGATATATAGTGGCTTCAGAAAGTATTCGAACCCTTCACTTTATGCACACTTTATACGACAAATCAGAATGTTTGTAAGCAGAGGTACCTAAGATACTTCCGGGTGCCCACTCAGCAGCGGAACAAAGTAACGTTACTTCAAAATCGACTGAACCAGAGCTGGATAGAAACAGTTAGCTAGTTACCTAATGTAAACTCACTGTGTTCCGAACAGACCACAGGGAAGCACCTGCTTCCACCAGAAGTTAACGTCTGTTCAATGGTAGTATTTCTCCTGAGGAATGTGTGTTATGATTATGATTGCTTATTGGGTATCCCAGACACGAAAATACTTTGATTAATGTGAATTGGACCAATATTTATAGAGAAAACGACAAATAACTGTGCAGCGTCCCTGTGTTCAGACAATAACGTGAAGAAACACTGGTTTGTATCTCCCTACGTCCAATTCTTCTGTCCTCCGATTTTGGTGCCGAAACCTGGGCACAGAAGAGTTCTCAGAAGATTGAAACTTCTCCGCTGCAGCACATGATTAAGCAGTTGGCATAACTGCAAGAGTCCCAACATCAAGCTCTCTGCAGCCTGCAGCAAATGCAGTGATGCAGCAATGCAGGCTATGTCAATATCACAGGCTGCAGTCAATATCTGGTCCCACCCCAACCCTCCTCCTGACCACTTAAAATTGTCGAAGGTGGGGCCAGAGGACGACCCAGAACTATTTGTCGAACTATTTGAAAGGACAGCTACAACGTGCTCCGCCCGATTATTCCACCCTCAGGGACAACAGAACCTTCATTTGAGACAGTCGGTCAACTATTCAGCAGTTCCTCAACTCCTACCATTGCTGGCTGCAACCCGAGTGCCGCACTCCAGATGACATTGTGGAGCAGGTAGCACTGGAGCAGTTTATGGGGCACCCCAAAGGGACCTCTGACTGGCTCTGGTGCCACCAACCAGTGTGGCCATCAAACGAGCAGAAAATTTCCTATTTATCAGAGTGGACACAGGGAGGAAGAATCAATGCGAACCTCACAACCTCAAATTCCACCAGTCAGGCTTTAGATCTGGCCACTTGATGGAGACTGCACTCCATCAGTCAGTCCATCAGTCAATCACTTCATGCCGCATGAGCAGCCTCCTTCTCCTCTCTCCTGATTCTTCTAGACCTCTATGCTGCCTTGTACACTGTGGGTCACTTTATCCTCCTGTCCTCCTTGTCAGCAACGGGAATCTGTGACACAGCCCTGATCTGGATCGAGTCCTACCTCTCTGGTTGCACCTTCCAGGTTGCCTGAGCTGGTACAGTATTGGCACCAAGTCCTCTTGCCACAGGAGTTCCCCAGGGCTCAATCATTGGCCCCCTTCTTTTCTGCCTTTACACTAAATTCCTTGACCCTGTTATTACTGGCTTGTCTTATCACTGCTATGCTGACGACACCCAACTCTTTTTCTCCTTCTCACAATCTGACATGCATATCTACTCTACTCTCATCCATCTAAAGCTCAACCCAGGTAAGATGGAAACAATCTTAATTCCTGCTCTAACCTCTCCCCTTCTTGATTTCTCCATTTCCCTCAGGGATACCATATGATTTTTTTTATACATTTGGAGAATCTGCCCCTTTCTCACCCCCTACTCGACCCAGCTCCTGATCCAAGCAATGGTTCTATCCCGCCTGGACTACTGGAGCTATCTCTTGGCTGGCTGGCATCTGCCATCAGACCCCTCCAATTTATCCAGCTCATCTGGTCTTCAACCTTCCCAGAAACTTCTAGGTCACCCTCCTGCTCACTTCCCTCCACTGGCTGCCTATTATGGCTTGCATTAATTTTTTTATTTTTGCTTGCATCAAATTAAAAACATTAGTACTAGCTTTCTAAGCCAGGGGTCTGCCCCAGCTTACCTACAAAAGATTATCAGACTGTACACACCTGCCAAACCTCTTCCTTCGTTCAGCCACTGCAGGATGTCTGGTGCCTCCCCCTCTCCACACTTCCACCTCCAGGTCACGACTACTCTCTGTTCTGGCTCCACTGTGGTGAAACAACCTCCCCATCGAGTTCAGAGCAGCAGAGACTCTGACTACCTTCAAGTGCAGACTGAAGACAGACACACCTCTTCAAGCTGCACTTCTACGTACCCCACTCTACCACCCTGTCATCTTTAATTGATTGGTAGCTGTTATTTTTAAGTTGTGTTCGGACAGTATTATGGCTACTTTTTTTGTCTCTGTACGCTGTTTATTGTTGTACTTCCATAAGCATAAATAATTATTTCATAGATATTTTCTGGGAGTGTCATTTGATCATTAACTGTATAGACCTTCCTTGGCCATACCAGGTTCTTTGCGATCACTGAGCTCACAAGTGCTCTTTTTCTTGTACATGATTTTCCAACAGTTGACTTTTGGTAAAGCTAAGGTTTGCCCTATGGCTGTAATAGTTTTTTTCTCAGCTTCATCATGGCCTGCTTGATTTTATTGGCCCAACTCTGATTCTCATGTTGACAAATGGAAATAATAGAATCCAAAGACAATCAAAAGCCGATAATCAAAGCTATCATATCCCTGCACTAAGTAATTAATTGAACAAACCAGAGTAATCAGAAACACCTATGAACCAATCCCAAATGATATAGTGCCCTGACATGGGGGGCTATGTATAAAAACTGCTGTAGGTTTTCATGGTGAAACCAAAATGTACAGAAATGCCCTTTAATACAAGTGTAGTCTGCAGTGTAACCCTTCCTATCTGCACAGATCCAACAAAATACCTCAAAACTCATTGGATGGCACTGCCTCTTACAGTAGGACAATTACCCCCAAACATAGTGCTAAAGCAGCCAAGGATATTCTCAGGGCCAAAAGGTGGAATGTTCTTGACTGGCCAAGTCAGTGACCTGACCTGACCTGAATTCAAATGAACATGTGATTCACTTGCTGAAGACGAGACCTAAGGCAAAAATCCCTCAAAGCATTCAGGAACTGAAGATGACTACAGTACAGACCTGGATACCCAGTATCTAGTCATGTGTATGGGTTGCAGACTTCGGTTCTATTTTATCCTGCTGCCAGGTACTGAGGCTAAAGAACCAATCACAGGTTTTTATAAAATCCCAAGCAGGTAAAACAGGCACTGGTCAATTGCCAGCAAACAGATGCAATAAGGATAATCCAAAACAAACTCAATGTCACGACAAAACCAGAAAGCAGGCAACGGTACAAAAGAGAATCTAGGAATCGTAATCACAATGTCCAGTCTGAAATCATAAACAGCAGATCAAACAAAACGGCAAAATAAAAAAACGCATGGAGTATGACACCAACTTCTTTTTGCAAAAAATGCAATTGTGAGGGGATCTCCAATGCACAGTCCTGCATTGCACATCATTCCAGAGGTTTTAAATTAGATTGAGGTCTAGGCTATTATCCCTTCTATCCTGAAAAGAACCTCTGTCCAAGCTGTAGAAAAGCAACTATCAGACATTTTCCCACATGGTGACTGAATACTTTTTTTGCCACCCCACCCCAGATGCGTGCAGAATTGCAGAATGTTGCCAGATGCAGGGGGGAAACAGTCACTGCCAGAAATTCCTACAGGTCCTTTAAGGTTGTGGTTTGCCTCTTGGCAGCCTCCCAGATTAGTTTTCTCCTTGTCCTGTCATCAACTTTGGAGGCACATCCTGATCTTGGTAATGTCATTGCAGTGCCACAATACTCTTTACACTTATTGATGATGGCCTTCATTGTGTTCCATGGTACATCTAATGCTTTTATACCCCCCTCTTGATTGGTACCTTTCAACAATTAGATCCCATAGATGTCTTGTACGCTCGACTGTTATCAGAGTAGGATGTAACCACAACCTTCAAGGAAATCCCATGGGAACTTTATTCCCATTCAGCCTCCACAGGCCGCTTGGCACCTCCCCCTCTCAGAACCTCCACCTCACGCTCACGACTACTGTCTGTTCTGGCTCCACGGTGGTGGAACGAACTCCCCGTTGAGGTCAGAACTATAGAATCTCTCCCCACCTTCAAGCGCAAGCTGAAGACACACCTCTTCAAGCAGCACCTCTCCCCATCCCTCCCTACCTCCCTGTGAACCTTAATTGTTGTCTCTGTGACTTGCTTTGTGTATCGGTATTTTTAGTTGGCTAGGTAAGCAGTGTTTGGATAGTTAACTTTGGTGACTTTTGCTCTTTGTTTGTTTGTTCAAAAAAAAAAAAAAATGGCCCTTGTCCTTATCTTTGTTGTACAGGTAGCAGTTGAAATTGTACTTACCTCTAGGGTCTTTCAGCGAACTTATCCCTGGTTATGGGTATGCACTTTGTTGTACGTCGCTCTGGATAAGAGCGTCTGCCAAATGCCAATAATGTAATGTAATGTAATATTTGGGGTTATACTTTTTAGTGACTGGTATATACAAATTACCTTTGACCATGATGTTCAATGCGAACTCTGAACACAACTACAACCCTCATTATAAAAGGTTGTGCACATTTATGCAACCAGGATATTGTAGGTTTTTATATTAAATCGTTCCTTTAGACTGAGATTAACTAAATTAAATAAAATTTATCTTTTTGTTTTGCAGCCCATTAATTACATCCTGGGTACATACCAGGTACATATTAGGTAAATATTTTGATTTCAGAGGTAAGTACTATGAAACTAAGCTGTAAAATGTACTTACACGGTACTTACATATGGGACTGATTTTGTTTCATAGCACTGAAATCAAAATACTTACAGAAGTAGCTTTGTGCTTACCCAATAAGTACTGTGATTCATGAGCTGTAAGATAAAGTGTTTTTTATTGAAATTTTATTTTATTTCACTTTATTTCTTTTCAATAATTGTTTGGGGTGCCAACCATATTGACCTATGGTTTTCATAAAAAAGGATTTCTGAATGAAAATGTGAGAATAAATGTATAGAAATAAAAATATATAGTTTTCCAATATGTTTGAATGATTTCCCAAATGTTTGAATGATTATTATCTCTGTTTTTATCAAGGGTGCCAATAATTCTGCATCTGACTCCATATATAAACTCTGCGGTCAAATAATATTTTTTGTTAATGTGCCAGTTGTTTTGGAATCTCACTTTTGATGTATAAAATCATATAGGACTCGAAGGCATGCAAAAACCATGGCAACGCCTGTCGATGCTTGGGCACACCTGTGCTAGGGCCAATCAGGAGGGCTTGGAAATCCACTTACCAAGTGTCAGCTTCATCAAGGCCATCAAAACACTTCAGCATAGCATTTAGGCCTTGATTTAATTGACATTTTCATTAAGAAAAAAAATATTTTAGACAAAAGGTGTGAAAACGTGCAAACACACAATAGTATATCTTCATCTATTTAAGTTTGCATTTAAATATTTTTATCATTAATTCTCAACAATTTTCTTGTCTTAATTTATCAAGGACCACAGCTGATTGTGCTAAGAATCCTCTGGTCCTGTCCAAATGCTGAATGCAGAAATATACATTTATTTAAGTTCAAATAAAGCTCTACTTTTCTTCTGACACATCTTTGATCTCAGTGTTAACCAAGATGGCATTTTCCTATGTAAAGGTGATATGCATGGACATATACCATATGTTAACTACAGCAGACACCCCATAATGGCCAACAGATACCACATTTTAGATGGTGGTATCAAGTCAAGATGTGTACATACACACTGGATTTTGTGATGAATGGATCGTTAAGCTTGTCAAATGGCTGCTACTATCTGATTGGCTGATGGTGGCAATGTTTTTAAGATATCTTTGGAGACTTGTATAGAGGTATGGAAGATACCAAATTTCAGCCTTTTGGTGAAATAGTTGATGAGTTACAGGTATTTAAACACATTTGCTTTTTATAGCTCTACCTATTGGCCGAGTGGTGCCAACATTGGCCTGTGTTCACAGAATCTTGGACTACATATGTGTGGTCAGGATCAGATATAGGGTTCATGAGGTACAGAAACATGTGTACAATGATTAATTGACCTGTCATGGACACAGGGTTTGGAACATTATCAGGATTAGTAAACTCTATGTCAAAGAGAAGATATCCATCCATCCATCCATTATCTTAACCCGCTTATCCTGAAGAGGGTCGCACGGGGGCTGGAGCCTATCCCAGCATACATTGGACAAAAGGCAGGAATACACCCTGGACAGGTCGGCAGTCCATCGCAGGGCAATTTAGACTCTCCAATCAGCCTAACCTGCATGTCTTTGGACTCTGGGAGGAGTACCCGGAGGAAACCCACATGAACACAGGGAGAACAAGCAAACTCCACACAGAGAGGCCCTGGCTGACCAGGATTCGAATCCAGGACCTCCTTGCTGTGAGATGGCAGTGCTACCCACTGCACCATCCGTGCCGCCCCTAAGAGAAGATAGGTGAAGATAATAGTGGATAATAGTGGAAATCAGAATTAAATCTGGAATATCCATTTTGTTTATTATTAGAGCACTTTGTGCTTAGACACCTAATAATAATAATAATAATAATAATAATAATAATAATAATAATAATAATTGTATACAGCCCCTGATTAATCACATGACTCATTCACTTTAAGGGATTAGAGGATTAGTTTGATTCTTGGACAGGTCAGGCCCTCAGACTGTAACTCTACTGCATATATTGAATTTATCAAACATCATCATTAAAATGAACACTGTTCTGCAGCACAATTACAGTGGATCTAAGAGACGCCATGACACATTATGACTGTGTGGTGACGGAAGGGATCCACATTCCTTGTCTATAGGGGCTCTACTAGAAAAATCACAATGGATCCACATCATTTTTCACACTCCTGTCATTAGCTAGTAATGATTTGATTATTTTGCTGATGAATCGAGGTATAAATCTCTTTCACAAACACTACCTCCTCATATTAATCAAAACCATTAAGCCAAAGCAGTCAGAGCAAATTAAAAAAAGATGCCTTGTCTACATTAAGAATTACAGCAATACATCATCAATATGCTTTTAACCCTTCCTTCAGTAAAATAATGTATCTTGTTTAAATTATATTGCGCTCAGTGAATATCTTCTGTTATAAGGAAATAAATAAATACAAAATCAAATGTAAAAATCTCAATGTGTGAAATGCTGATATAAATATTGTCATTTGATTGCTTCTCTGAGCAATGGATATCTCAGCCCTTTCCCTTTGATGAGCATGTGTTAGCCTAGCTTGATTTTCTACCAAATTCTTCATAATAATTTTAGCCTGTGTGATATGCTAATCTAACACACACAATCATGTGAAGGTTTTGTGCTTTTCTTTGAACAAAGTTGCCATATTTATGTTCTCTTCATCTCACAACCTTTTTGTTCCTCAATATTTATTTGACTAATAGGTACATGACCTGTACAGTCAAGAAGACTATCAACATTCATATGATTTCTCTGTCATATACATACAACATCTACTATGTTTAAATTAAATGTAATTTAAATGAATTAAAAAGGATTACGTCTTCTGTTCTGTCAAATTCATGGAGAAGTCCAGCTCCTTAACTGCTGAGCGTCTGCAGGTGGATGAAATGGGAGGTTTAGAGTAAGATTTCATTTGGGCCTGTAAGTACTCACAAGGGTGGTGTGTGCTTGTATGGGAATATAACATTCCCGTTTCCATGGATATCCTGGCACTGGCTCAGCATTCATTCTCTGGATATGTGTACTGTGGGATTTTTATGGTTGTGTACAGCACATCATATCACACGTGACTGTAGATCTCTCACTCTCTCTCTCTCTCTCTCTCTCTTTCTCTCTCTCTCTCTCTCTCTCTCTCTCTCTCTCTCTCTCTGTCTGTCTCTCTCTCTCCTCCCCTCTCATTTTCTGGATATTTTCACTATTGTATGTCTATGTGCCATGTTATTTTTCTGTTTCACTCATTGCTGCTGAATAATTCATGTCCCGGAAAAGGTAGATGTGGGTGTGGGAGAAGTGAACCTTTTATGTGGTACCAAACCGTTTTACACATGACTTGTTTGGTGTGAAAGATGCATTTTCTCAGTACTACAGCAGTGGGGTGACTATAGCTCTTACAAATGTAAAGTTGTTTGAGTTTTAACCACCTCCACATTTTCATATTGGCGAGTTCAAAGTTCCATGTTCCAACAAAAATCATGCACAGAAATGAACTCTATGAGCATTTCTTACCAGATTAGAATCTGACAAAAAATATCTACCAAGCAGCACCTAATAAGAGGTCTTTGTTAGAGCATGTACTGTAGTTTTACCCAAAAATCTACAACATTTTAGAATGTCCTTTCTAAGACTAGGGACAAAAATTCTGACCTATTATTATAATTCAAGCTCTTTGGGAATACATTCACCTGCTCTGGAGAAAAAGTATATCCGTAATACTTTGCAAAAATTAATAGTATATAGTAAGTTTTATTTTTACTTTCCACAATCAATTGAATAAATACTCAGCTGGATAAATTGATGTCAGGTAATAATACCAGTTGATTGGACTTTTTAGGGTCACTCATTCAAAACAATATACCTATACATATGGCATGAATTATGACACCTTCCCTCAGCTTACAAAGTATTGACTGAGTTTCCTGAACCCAGGAATTTCACACTAATTAGCTTTTTATTTGCTCAGTCACTTCCAGACAAACTGGAAAAAAGACAAGTGGAGGGTCAACTGAAAAGGGCTATTTTAATGGCTACCTCAGAGTGGTGGTCTGGTAGAAACATTAGCACTGCATCATGCCCATGGGGCTAGGATATGTAAAGGCAGCTCAGTTGAGATTTCGCCTGCACATTGAGGCATCTCAGAGAAACACCCTCCTACCCTTTCTTCTTCTGAATTCCACATGATGGAAATAGCCCTTGGTGAAAGCATATCATAGCCATCCATTGCTCTGGGATCCATTGGGGATGGCCAGTGCCAAGCGTTCCCGTTGGCCGAGATCCCCGTGAGGGCTGGGGCTTAAGTCTCTATGGGCCAGTAAGCCTGCAGGCCCACACCCCCCTGCCCGGCCTTGGGAAATGTGGCTAATTGCAAGAGCCTTGGCAGTAGGTCTCCCCTTGCCTGGGGTCTGTCACAGCTAAAGACTCCTAATGTTGCCCAAATATGGAGCAAGTAGGCCTGCAATGTTGGGAAAGCGTGTCTTTTGGTTCATCTGGATCGATGTCGATAAGGGCCGCTGTCCATTCCTCTCCCCTATCAGCGCCTTGCATTGGTGTCTGTGAGGCGAGCTCTGTGATGCGTATGCCTGGGCTACATACTGGAGCTCTTACTGCGTGCCATGGAGATGCCAGAGCTCAACAACGCCTTACAAAACAAATTCCTATGATTTATCACGCCACTGCGGCCGCCTCGACGGCAGCACCAAGGCCTTTTTCAAAGGGAGCCAGCACAGCGCTGCTGGCAGCGTCGGGTGCACATACTCCTCCTCGCAAAGCAGAACATGTATAAGAAAGCGAGGATAAAAGCTAACTCACAAAGCTCAGCTAGACACCCGCAGATTGAACACTGAAAATGAAGAGACTAGCGTGGCTGGAGCCTTATGCCACCAAGCTTGTTACTTACATCTCAATCAGGACACCCTTGTATTAAAGTCAGTAAAGGCATTTTGTTGAACAGTAGCAATGACCCATACTTATTGGGAGCTAAGGTATCTAAGAAGTCAGAACAGCAGCCTGCTGGCCTAGTACAGTGACAGACAAGACAGGAAGCAGGAGGCCATGGTAGGGAGGGTATATTGCAAAATGCGGCAGATAAAATAAATTCACATGGGCAGCAAATAACAGATCATTAAATGCAGCCGGAAGAGGAACATTATGGGTAATGTCCTGCTTGTTTTCATTCCCATTTAGGGCATTTGATGATGTGACAGCCCCAGTCCCTGAGTTTTCTAATGGAGCTCGATTGCTATCCAGTAAGGGCCTTGATAAAAAAATAAAAATAAATTACTGACAATTTTATTGTATTCAGCATCAAAAGGCCACATTCAGCTACCTGGATTCTTCAGGGGAAAACCTGCCAACAATTCACTTCAGTTTGTGGTTTTCTTTTCATAAAAATGGAGGGGGGGAGTCCAGTGGAAATACCCAGAAGATGCTGAAGAGCATAACCACAGTAATGTAAGTACATTGCAAAAACATTCTAGATGTACCTTCTCTGTGACATTCTCAACTGCTACATGCATACCTATCTCTAAGTAAGTGCTGTGTCACTTTGACGATGGCATAGTGGCTAAGGAATTGAATTTGGGACCTGAAGGACACAGGTTCAATCTTCAGGTAACTCACTGGTGTAATACCCTTGACTAATACGATACTTCGCCTTCCCCTGCTGCATTTGTGCATGATGTTTAACTGCTTACACAGTGCAACCCACCATAACTAATTCGAGATTTCTGCGTTAAAACTGAATCTAACTTTAATGTTCTGCCAACCAGATTAGGATTTTACCATTCATCCTCTGACTGAATGATTCAGAGCTGGAGTACCAGAGGGTGAAATATGGTGAAACATGTTTTTATGCAGTCTATGGGTTAAACACAGTTCGGCAATAGTGATGGCAACAGGGTAACAGGCCATTATTACACACAACTCTTTCACCAGTCAAGGTGATGACATCAAATGATTACACTCCAGTCAAACAAACCAGATGTAACCAGGTAATTACCCACATTAACACCCCTTTCTGTCTCAGTGGTATAGCAAGTCTCCTTTTTACAGTTTTTTAATTAGTACAGATAACACCATTTAAGCTAATATGCACACAGTCCAACTCACAGCCCCAGGAAGCTCAGGGTTGTAAACCATTTTTGCTGTTCACTTCAACCTGCAGGTAATTGCTGAATACACAAAAATAGCATTGTTTGTAGAATAAATTATGATCTCATTGATGTTAAAAATGTATTGATGGTAGCTGCCACTGTATTTCTAAAAACATTTTTTATCAAAATTGAATGAAGAGAGAATGAAAGAAATAGGTATAAATCTAATTGAAACGTAATGTCGTTAGATCTGCAGAACACACTAATTTCAGCCTGGTAATTTCTTTGCAGTAGTAACCAGCTTCCTTTAACATGGCATTGTATCGTGTACCATGGAAAGACTGGTGATGACGAACTTTAGCTATTGTGTGGGAGTTCAAAAAACATGAAATCTGCCACAACAAAGAAGTCAGAATGTAAGATATTCATACAAAATAGTGTGTTGAGTCATCTTCTCAGTGGAAATGTCATTAACCGCCACTTCGTACAAAGTGTGACGTAGATAATATTAATCTAATTACCGCACGCTGATAACGGTACTTCCCAGGAGTTTAACAGCATGTCTGAAGGGACACTGATGCTACATTACACGTGTGCTGTACATCAATGCTAATGTCTCTCTTTTAATCAGGTCTTACAGTACTTTGTGTCTATAAAAATGAGGCTTAGAGCTGCAGACCACCATGTTATAGGTAGGTGCCCTGTCCTATGACCATGGAAAGCCTCATATACACTCACCAAGCACTTTATTGGGAACATTTTTACTTCATTACACCTACTTATTCATACGATTATCTAATCAGTAAATTGTGTGGCAGTAGTGCAATGCATACATTCATGTAGATACAGGTCAGGAGCTTCAGTTAATGTTCACATCAACCATCAGAATGGGGAGAAAATGTGATCTAAGTGACTTTGACCTTGGAATGATTGTTGGCGGCAGACAGGGTGGTTTGAGTTTCTCAGAAGCGGCTGATCTCCTGGGATTTTCACGCAGACTAGTCTCTAGAGTTTACAAAGAATGGTGCAAAACCCCCCCCAAAAAAAAAATCCAGTGAGCCGCAGTTCTGCAGACAGAAATGCCTTGTTAATGGGAGACATCAGAGGAGAATGGCCAGACTGGTCAAAGCGGACAGGAAGGTGACAGTAACATAAATGACCACACATTACAACATTGGTATGCAGCAGAGCATCTCTGAACACAAAACACATCATAACTCTAAGTGGATAAGCTATAGCAGTAGAAGTCTAAATAAAAAAATAAGTCTAATAAATACTTTATAAAGTGCTCGGTGAGTGCAGACTTATCCAGAGAGAATCATGTATGCCATCCAGTAATCCATGCATTATAACCTGTTACTGTAATACATTAAAGTTCATGTGTGGGTCTGAGTGAATGATTACATTACATTACATTACATTATTGGCATTTGGCAGACGCTCTTATCCAGAGCGACGTACAACAAAGTGCATATGATGGAATGACTGATAGAATGACAGTTTTAACGAATGAGTGCATAAATGAATAAGTGAGTGAATAAATGAATGTGCACATGAGTGAATAGGTGTGTGAATGGGTAAATGACTGAGTGAGGGTGTACGCTGCTTTGATTTGTTGCATGGGAGCACCTGGAGGAAGGGATTAGTGCTATCAGTGTTATGAAATCATAACAACAGAAGATTCTATAAGTACCAATGACCAAATAGTGGGTATGAATGTTTTGTACCTTTTTGATTGAACCAGGATTGTTAAAATGGAAACTTTATTTAAACAAACACAGGTTTTATTTTCACCAAAGCTATGCACTATATTTCAGCCTTCTCGCAAAGATTCCATTAAAGACCTGCATGGTCATTTATATACTGTATGCCTAATCTGACTAAAAATATATCTTAAAAATTCCAACCTAGCTTGTTCTCCATTTCGTCCAGGAATTTCCTTCTAGAAAAAAAACAACAGTCTTTAGTGCAAAATGATTCACTTCCCAATGCATCCTTTTCCCAATTCCTCTCCTATGAGATTTAGTTTTCTATGAAACTGAGGAGTCACTGAGGAGATACTGCTGTTTAATGTTTTTCAAAACTTACAGTACATTAGTACATTAGTACAAAGTACATTAGTCCTCAGACTGCGCTCATAAAACAATTCCAACGTTTTTGTGTTTTTTTCTGTCTATGTGAACAGGCTTACAAAGAATGAAGAGAATAAGGAGGGTAAAAAGGGAAATGCTGTCTCTCTGCAGCTGTCCCACTGGACACTGGATTGACTGCTGTTCCAGCACAGCCTGTTTCTCACAAAGTGGCCACCAGGGAGCCCCAATTAGGCGTTCCCATGGAGAACTGTGTTGTCCTAATAAGTAATGCAGGTAGACAAAGAATCAATTAAAATAATGCTGACCTTCTGCATGAACGCAAGAGGAGACATGCGCAGAACAGGAAGTCTTCTTAAAGCAGAGCACAGATCTTCCTCACCACGTGCCCCTTTATTCTTCACACTCTTAACTCTTTCCTTTCTTACCTGGAGAACTCAGTCTGCTGCAGTCATCAGATTGTCAGAGAAATCCTTTAAAGTACAGTATTTTTATTTGTTTTTATTTTGTCACAGCTGAATAAATTCTGGAAATATATCAGGTATTGCACTGATAAAATACACAGTGATACCAGAAAGAAAACTACAGAAATAAATAGTGTCACATTTAAAACTTTCAGTTAATATGATATGTGTCTTTATCCAGGAAACTTAATAATAAATAAGTAACTTCCTGATTAAATAAAAAAATAAGAAAAAATTTGATGATATGGATTAGCCCCCATGTAATTTAAAGTAAAATCCACGGTGACTGCAATTATTGATTATGTGTTTGGGATCGTTTGTTCTCCCAAGAAAGCTATGTGATCTCACTATGTTGCTTGTCTGTCTGTCTGTTTGTGAACAAGTGGTGAAGACAAAGACATGGTATGTTCTGGAACAAATTGTTGCATTTTAGGGTACAGTAAACAAAGAGTACAATTTAGAAGCGGTCTGCACCTGTCTGAGTGACAGGTTGGTTGTCTTTCTCATTTGTAGACCAGACTTATCTAAAGCATGTCTATTTATAATGAAGAATCGATTTCTGTAGACTGACAAATGAGGATAATTGACAGAGAAGACAGACATTATGTAAATTCCAGAGATTACAGGAGAACTCAGAGGAATGCCCGACTACCTTAATCATTGCCTTGAAGAGACCATATATGTTTGCCAATGTGCTCCTGAGATTTTCAGGATATTTGCTTCGAGAAAACCAGATGTGCTAAAGAACACATGATAAAAATATGACTGCAGAATGACAAATATAGTAGTGGCCTAATACCGTGCTACTGAAATATTCCTGGGAGGCTGACGGACAGTACCATATAGCCTTGCTGAAAATACATATATTTCGATAAATGCTTTGAAACTATTAAATACAGGACATCTAAATCGGAATCCAGCATAAGATCATCCATTGTTGTTACATTAACATTGTGGTAAATATTGTCAAATTGCATGGATCATTGGGTTGCATGTCTTCTTTGTTAAATTAAATTGTTAGAGTTTATTATAGGATTCAATATCCTGATATAAAGACAATAAATCAAACTAATGTACTGTATGTAATCCTGAATGTACTGTATGTACCTGATCATTATCAATATCCCTTGCAATAGACGTCCTAGAATGTATACCAAAATATGTGGCTGATATAACACAAAATTACGACTCTAATTAAATCTGGTATTAGAAGACAATTGTGAACAGAGTGTATTCCCCAGTTGGAGCTAAAGTCAGCCTCTCTATCCCTAGTGCAGCATTTATTGGAAATTTGGCCTTACTTCTTGGCACAGAAAGTTTGAATCACAGAATGGAAAATGACCTCAGTTCTTAATGCACAATGTTAGAACCCTGAAACCCTGTATTTAATTCTGTCTGTGTCTCTTTGACAAAAACAGACAGCCAAAGAAATCTGAAAATTGAAACTAGTAGAAAAAAACAATATATTCCCAATGGATCCATGCAGCGCTTCCTAGATATTTATCTTGTGTTTACTTCTGTGGAAAAAAGTTTGGAACAGTCAATAAAGATGTAAAGATCAAGTCGAAAATAACAGAGGCACCTCAAGAGAAGGGAAGGATAATGAAAAGTTAGATTGTCTTAGTCACCCCCTCCGTTTTCAAAATAATTTATACGTGAAATTAAATTCTGCACACAGTTCTCTTAATTTCACTTTAATTAAACAATACTCTATAAATGGTGCATTCAGTGACCAAATGTTCGTACACAGCAAAATGGAGGGTCCCCAGCCATTAAGACTGAAATAAAGCTAGTCCCTGGGGACTATGCCAGTATCTGATCTACCTAAATGACAACTGATGGTTTCAAAAAGATAATTAACTTTTCAATTAAAGGCACATCTGACATTGCAGTAGTTTCTTCCAGCATAAGTAGTATGCTATTTAAAGAGAGAAAGAATGCCACATTATCAAACCCCAAACAAAATAAGCCTTTCACTTGCCTGCACACAGAGTTATCTAATGTTTTGTTTTCAATTATTTGCTTAGCCTTATTTTAATCAGAAACGAATGTGTACATGAACTTGAACCCATTTCATATTTATGTTCAGCTGTCTTCATGTATTATATCAGAGCACCATATATTTGCAACATATATTTGGTGTCCTTTTTTACTCCGCATTGCATCACCTCAGAGAAGCCAAAACCTGTAATCAGAATAGTTAAGGAATGGGTTGTCCTGTATGAGTGACTGAAACTAAACTGATGATATATCAATGGTGTGTTTATGTGAGTGTGTAAGCACATAAGTAAGCAAGTAAGCAAGTGTGCGCGTGCATGAGTGTGTGTGTGCATGTCTGTCTTTGATGTTTTGATTTAAGGAGTATACAATTAAACTCCAACGAGAGGCACAGACTCACCCTTTCAACACAAAGACTGGAGATGCAATTATAGATAGATGATAGATGTTTCTTAGAGAAGAACACATAAAGTGCAGTCAAAGACATTGTAACTATATATTCAGTATTTGTACATATTAGGCCAAAGATGTTTTTAAATATTTTATATCGCTTCAAATGCTCACATTTAAAATGCAAATACTTGATTTATTCCACCAAACATCCAATCTGTCAGGGCACGGAACAGAGGAACCAATGTGCAGACTCAAGAATAAGGTGAATACGGCAGGCTTTATTAATACCAGGCAGACAAGGAGCGTAATAAAAAAAATGCAATGGTCGTAATCCAGGCAGACAGGTATATTCATGTTAATCAGATGAGTGGTGGGCGAACAGAGTTCTAAACCAGTAGACAGTCCAGCAAGTGAAAGTTCAAAACACGAAATCCAAAAACACAGGAAGTCAAAAGCTGAGCAGAGATCAAAACCAGAAAATCCAAAAATCAGAGCATAGGAAAAACAGAAGGGGAAACAAGCTAAAAAATGATTAACAGACATTGAGAAGCAGGTGAGAGACATGCGAGACTGATAGGAAGGAAATACAGAGTTGGAGGCGGAGACACTAAATAGAGAACAGGTGAAAGGAATGAAATGCAGGACAGACCAAAATAACTACGGAAGGCGACATGGGATGAAAAATGCGAAACGCCAAGGAAATAGACCAATACTGCAACAATGCAAAGCATAACAGAACACATTACAGACAGTGAAGTTGGACACAAGACACAAACACCGGACAAGAAACAGAAAATGCCAAAACAGAGATAAAACACAGAGAAAAGCATGGAGAGACAGACAACAAGGGAAAAAGACAATGGCAAAGGGCACGGACGTGACCCAATCATATAAATGAAACTCTTTTAGAGGTTCAGTGTGCGTTTATCTGTGGGCAGAACATGCTGAACCTTCACTGAGATGGACAAGTATGAGAGAGATCATTATGAGTATACACACCACCATTTTACATTTTATACAACATCCTTGTTATTTATTTAGAGGTCACAGAATCCCACATTCGATTTAAAATGTAAATGTTGGATTATTATTTTTCTTCTGATATTACTGCATACTTTAACTGAAATTTGGTGTTAAACAATGTGTTTAAAGGGATGTGAGAACATTAGCCTACTCATTAGGCTGACAGACATGTACACCTGGGGTTCATCGAAACCAGGGGTTAAGGGTCAAAGAAATCTGTATGATAATTATTGACAAGCAGATGTTATAAAATCATGTATGATAATGCAATCATAATAAACGCCTTTGAATTTGATGGGGAGAGAAAGCGCATCCCTGCCTTTGAGGAATTCTGTAATTCTATACATAGCCATTACTGGGAGACCATATCAATGTAATGACTCACATTCATCCACACAACATAGATATTTACAGGCACATACTAACATACACAAGCATCCTCATGCATGCACAAACTCACATATCAATATCTAGGAGTACCTGTTCAATGAACAAATGAAAAATGTTTAAAACATAAACAGCATTTGAGAAGCAAATTGTGCTTTTTCATCTATTAACAACATCTATTAACTCTTCTCAGGTCTAGTTCAGTTACTGACACTGTGGTTGTACTCCTGTCAGGAGAGAAGAGAGTTTATTTATTTCTTTATTTTTTTAGTTTTATAGCTAACTGATGCTGGGAGACGCATTGTGGCTGTTGTCCATAAAACCTGACAGAAAAAGAATTTAGGAATAAAACAGGAGTGGCAGCAAAGAAAGAAAATAGCAGTTTCTGGTTGAATTTCCATATTGTCAACAGCTGTGTGACAGCCTATCTGCCATTCAGAATGTGTCAGGAATTATGGCTTTTTGTTTGTTTGTTTTAAATTCCAAGAACATGCATTAACCCCCTCCTAAGGTGCAAGAGTTCTTTCAGTGCAAGCAAATATCACAACAGAACACGGTTGTTTGAAGCAGCAACCTGGCAACCGGGGAAGAATAACGCTGCACAGGAAGAAAGCATCCATGTTATCACGCGCACACATGTGGCCTCTGTGTGAAGATTAAGCCGTATTCATCCCCGGCTGCCGTCACTTGTGCCTCAGTCCATCCCCGATATGGCACAGATTCAGCCTGGGAACCAGGATACGTGCCACCGATTTGCAAACGCGGTGGGAAAGAGGGGAGTAGAGCGAGACAGAGGTGTGGCACTCACAGTTTCTTGCTTACCTGGGAGTACTCACGGCATTATCTCCTGTGACATGGAGTTTTCAAAGGGGACGTGGTTAAATGGTGGCTTCACTCCTGTAGGTTTATAAATCATTAGATGTGCTATCTGGTCTCCTGGATTACTACTCAGGAAAATTGTAAGGAACACATGCTAAGGAAAAGAACGTCTGGGTACGGTGCTTTCATTTGAACAATTTACTGGAAGGAAAGGGAATGTGGCCATAAGGAAGATTGAGAATCGGAGTCTGGCCTTACGGACACCTATGTGAAGGTCTGTTTTACACTGATTGTATTTGACCTGGGTCTGGCCTGGATCAGACCAATGATGTTGTAGTGCTGGCCTGGGCTTAGAGAAGAGGCTTACCCCATTGAATCCACTGAGGGTCCCTCAGCTTACCAAGCTCCTATTAATCCCTTCTTTTCAATTCAAATCGTGAGACACACAAAGCAAAACAATTAAATGCTTGAGACAGTCACAAAAATAGACCAACCATGTAAACCGTCTACCTGGAACATTCAGATACATAATACTGGACAGTGCCAGGATGTGACCAACTGTATTGGCTAACTGTGTTGAGCCTATTTTGTGTATCCCAGGCCTCTAGAATTGTGAACTAATTGATATACTGTAAAATGATCAGAATTATATCAATACTGACCAGTCTGCAACCCATATACTGTTAGAGTTAAATGAACACTGAGAATGTGCTCAGCAGCTTTTGTTCTGCGCATTGTATTCATTGAGAAAAACCACCAAAGAGTTACATTTTTGTTATTTGCCTTCTTAAAACAAAGAGCTCAATTAAGTGGTTTTATCATGTTTGTTTAGTCTAGCCTCAGAATCACCTCCTGTCGACATTTTACAATCAGCTACACCTTGCGCCTTGTGCAAGGTGTAGCTACAAGCACAAGGTAAAGGAAAGATTTTTAAAACATCAAGGCAATCTCTAAATAACTGATGTGACGTCAACAATTTCCAATATTGCTTAGTCCTCAGATATCACCATAACTTTATTTATCAAAACTTCTGGAAAAATCCCTCATTCTACACTTAACCTTTACCTTCATACTGACAGCATATGACATGTCAAGAAGTCTCTAATTTGTTTAAAATGGTTGGAATTGGGGGAAGAAGATATCCTATGAGACTACATAAATTATGTAATTAATTATTTTTTGAACTCCAACAAGTAAACTAGATCCAATCCTGAAACACAACTGTTTTCAGAAAATCACCCTTTTTCCTCCATCTTGGATAAATGAAAGCACATGGACTACAGGCTCTGTAGATATCCTGATATCCCAGAGCCTGTGAGTAATCACGCATGTGTACTCAGGCGTGAACGATGCAGTAACACGTCTGAACGTTCAAGGTGAAGTGTAGCCGCGTTTGGCATTTCTGTTGTTTTTGCTGTGGGGTGCGCTTCAACGGGCACAGATTAGGGCTGTTGTGCTGCCACGGTGATTCCTAAGTGTTTTCCCTGTGTCAGTAATTTTTATTTTTGAAAAATCACTGGTGCAGTATATTAGCCATAATTTATGTTTATTGTCTCTTGTACCCGAGTTGACTTCAGCAAACCGTTTAACACTTAAACCAGTGCATATGGCCCCTCTAATAACTATTCTGCTTGAAGGAGCACTTTACAGATTTTAAATCATTTCTTTGGGCAAACATTAATGAATTATGTCACCAGTGTCACAATTTGAGAGTGCTTATTACCTGCGGTAATTATCAAAAGACAGGAGGCATTTTGGGGACATAGAGTACACCTCATAATAATGAAGTTCCGAGAAAATAAATAAATAAATGAGAATACAAAGATTATGTGCAAATTATCTGCTGAATGCAGTGAGAACAGCTGATGTACTTACTGAAAAGCAGGCACAGTCATTGTGGGTAGCCATATGGTGGTATTTATGATTTTGTGACCTCTGTTCAATTGAAATGAAAAGCTTGGAGAAAATGAATTTATTTGAGGGCCCTTGTCAGTCACCCCCTACAGCACCCCTCTGTTTATGTGCATGAGTTCCTGCAAGTGTATATGTCTATGTATGCATGTGCCCATGGGCATACATGTCTGTATGTACATAGTGTATGTGTGTATATTTATGAGTATTTTTGTTGAGCGTGTGTGAAATGTAAAGCAAGAGAGCCAGAGAGAGGGAGGGAGAGAAAGAGAGATAGATAGATAAATAGATAGATAGATAGATAGATAGATAGATAGAGAGAGATAGCGCAAGAGAGAGGGAGCCAGAGAGAGGGATAGAGAGAGAGCCAGAAAGAGAGCCAGAGAGAGAGAGAAAGCAAGAGAGATAGAGAAAGAGAGAGAGAGCCAGAGAGCGAGAGAGAGAGAGAGAGAGAGAGAGAGAGAGAGAGAGAGAGAGAGAGAGAGATCCTATGTGTGTAGAGAATAGACTGTATACTGCATCAGACCCTGGGGTGATTCTGCACCTCTCCTCTGTATGCTGCATTTGTACAGTCAATTACACTCCAGAGCATGCCCTATTTGTTTCATAATTTCATAAACTTGCCTGCAATTTGGATTAAAAAAGGGACATTAAATGATCATCATCATGACAAAAGTAATACTTTTCCATAAATATTGAGCATTGCCCATTCAGGTGTTTAGTCAAAATAAATGAAATATTATTAAATTTTTTACTACTGCTCATTATCACTGCGTTGAGATTATTCCACAGGCATCTGGATATACGGTAGAAGCCTACTGTACTAGTTATGAGAAAAGATATGAGGGTCAGAGTTTAAACATTTCCCCGCAGGTAGTCATTATTACTGTATTGTATTCATTTCCTCAAACTGTAACATGTATCCTGTAATTTTGCTAAATTATTTTACCCTAGCCATACATGAGGAAATATAATTTATTCCATTACTCAAATATGCCTGTTTGTTTCACCAAGCAGACAGCATAACAGATGAGCATGTAATCTTTCTAACACTGACAAATCATTTTTCATTGTTTTCCCACAGCGCGTGATGGTGTAATTCAATATACCTGCAAAAGTTTTGAAAGTACTAATAAACATAATAATAAAGTGTCAATTTTAAAGAAATAGAAAAATGTGGTCATGCTCTTTATTAATACTGTTCATGACATTATTTTCCCTTTATTATATGGCTTACCAACAACTAATTCTAAGATAACCAGGGTACTTTTTTGGAAAAACTTTTTTGAACATAATGGCCTGAGGCCTGAAGAGGCTTTTGAAAAGATGATAAAATGTATCAGACTGAGTGGTTATTGCTATGGAGATTGTGAAGGAGCAGTACATTTATTTACAGTTTCAAGATCCATCTGCTAAATGTGTCAAGGTAAAAAGCAAACAAACTATGAAATGAACAGAGAGAGAAAGAGTGAGGGAGGGAGAGAGTTAATGTAAAAATCAAACCATTTAATGCCACCTTATTCTGCTGATAGGATTCAAAATGAAATGTCTAACAATGTCCACTTTGCTAATCCTTTTTAAAATGGTTAAAAACCTCAATGAAATCCTCCTTTAGTCTCTTTTTGCTGAGGCTGAAGAGATTAAGTATCTTAAGGCTGTTTTTGTCATTCTTAAAGTTGATACCTAGAACCAATTTTGCTGCTATTATCTGCACTTCCTCAAAAGCTTCTAAATCTCTTATAGGGTGGTGCTTGAAATATTACATAACCTTAATGTAAGCTCCTTTCATTTGTACTCAGGAGTTTTTGCTATGTCCCTGTTTCTTTTCTTATTTAACCTTTTTATTGCTTCAACAGAATATGTATTTAATTATAGAATTCATGCATCTATAATAATAATAATAATAATAATTATTATTATTATTATTATTATTATTATTATTATAATTATTATTATAATTATTATTATTATTATTATTACTATTATTATTATTATTAGTAGTAGTAGTAGTAGTAGCAGTAGTAGTAGTACTAGTAGTATAAAAATAACAGTTACGACTTAGCGCCTCCTAAAATGATCTATTTCACATATGCTTTAAACTTTGCTATTGAAAATTTAGCTTTTGCAGGTTTCTTTGCACTTCTGGGTCCTATTTATTTGTTTTTGGAATTTGACATTTGAATTCATTTTAAGCACCAATCAAAACATTGAATTTGCTAAAAACACTATGCACATGATGTGTTATTGCTTTATAGATACATACAAATTGAATATTGAAATATGTTCATGAAGGAAGGCTGTAATCTAGACAAAAGGTATGTACATGTAAAAACGTGAGAGGCAGGAATTTCATAGAGAATCTTTCTTTGTTATAAACATGTCTGCCACATTTTTATAATATTGAATTGACTCTTATATTGTAAAAATGTGACCTTGCATCCATATTGTACACACAGCATATTGTGTGACTACAAAGAAAAGTACTGAGGTGCTCTGTGTGACAAAAAAAGTCTCAGCCTGTTCTGTGTCATAGGCCTCGCAAGCAGGTGAGGAAACACTCTGTGGTTCCTTTTCCTGCCAAACACCAAGAGGTGGCCTACTTTTTATTCCTGCACTGCAACTGCCTGCTGAGCGATGCAATCTAAAGATGAGCTCAGATGATTACTGTCATCCTGTGCTTTAAACCCAAGGAATGGCAAATCTCCAGGACGTGTAGGCGAGGTGCACGCATTGTGAAAATGCACACTGAACCCCAGCGTATGCCAGGGCCTCGAACCCCAGATTACATCAGACCTCCTGCCTGTGTTCTCTCACCCACATGTTCCTTTGCAAATGCGTCCTATAGCTGGGGTCTAATGCCTACAGTCGTCATTGACGACACAACAACCGAAGGACTTGGTTTCCCACATTGCATTTAGAAGATGCGTGCACTGAAAAAATGCTCGGATACAAACACATACAATGCAGACGCACACACACACACACACAAACACACACACACAGATACACTGACCTATTTAACTGGCACACTCAGCCTCCTGCATTGTTTATTTCTTGTCAGTACTGCATTGCCCAAGGAAGTTACTTTTATTAATATTTCATTATAATCTTTTCTTCCATATTTTTCACTTCATACAAAAATTAACACAATGAATGAGGGTGTTGGTGAATAATAGATCTGTTGTTCATATATACATTTAGCAATATGATTCCAAGAGCACTGTATATTGGTAATTATTTTCCATCAATAGGAATTACTTCAGTGTCAACCAGAGCAAATAGAGAACTAGAACAGTACCTGAGTTATGCCTGAGGAGATATTTCAACAGAGCGGCATCATATGGAACTAATCTGCAGTAAGTTTTATTCTGGAGAGGATACAGTAGCATTCTTCGGGCCTGCTGAAGAGGAGTGACTGTCTAACACATGACACAACGTAAACAGTATTATACATTGATATAATAATGTATAGGCAATAATATCTGGTGTTAAAGAGATGATAAAGGCCGGAGATAAGATATGGTCTGACTAATTTGTCTGGTCTTCCTTCAAAGTGCCACAAGATGTGTGTCTCATCTTGTTGCCAGGCTCACTGAAGCAGGGTAGTACAACTCTAGACCTGCTGTCCCCTTCCTATCATACCGTCATCACTCAGTTCCCCAGAGGAGAAGAAAGTTCCCTCACTCTCACTGCCACTGGGAACTGGCTGTATTTACCAAGACCTTTAAAATCACTCCAGACATACACATACCGGAGGCAGAGGCTATCTGAGGTGGGTATCAGGTACTTGTGGGAGATTTAATATATACTTTTTGATTAAGATAAGCAAGATAACAAGTAAGATAGGTCGATAAATTAGCCTCCTGTATCCTGAAAAATCTAATTAGACATTCCTTACTCTGACAGCAGATAGATAGATAAATAGATAGATAGCTTGTAGCCTAGTGGCTAAGGTACATGACTAGGACCTGGAAGGTTGGTGGTTCAATCCCCAGTGTAGTCACAATAAGATCTCAGCAGCAGTTGCCGCAATGCTTCAGGGAGGATTGTCCTCTGCTTATTCTAATCAACTGTAAGTTGTTTTGGATAAAGATGTCAGCTAAATAACAAATTATTATTATTATTATTATTATTATTATTATTATTATTATTATCCAGAACATGATGAAGGGCTGCTGTGTCAGGTTCCGGCCATATGAGGGCAGCAGAGAACTGCGGGTGGCACAGGGTCTGCGGGATAAATCCTTGTTTGTGCCACAGGGCATTTAGCGCTCATGAAGAGGCAGCAATGAGGGGCTGGTGGGAGTGGGCATTGTTTGCCGTGGCCGTGTGTTATAGGATTGCGCTCAAGTTTCCTTTGTGTGTAGGTTTTGTTGCAGGATTATGTTCTTTGAGAGAGTTGCGCAGGCAGGCACACAGGGTGGGGGCGGTGAGTGCAGGGGAAAGGGGGGGGGGGAGAGAGAGAGGGAGGGGGGTGGATGTCTTTGTTCAAACCGACGATCATGAACGAGACAGATAGCGTAGCGCGAGCGCCTGGGAGAGGACGCTGGCGAGCAGGATGTCAGGCCATGTAACCAGCCGTGTAACAATTTAAAATCAATTTGCCTCCTAAGAAGGAGTCGATCTCCGAAGGGACCTTTCCCAAAATGCACCAAAGGACTTTTCTTTTACGAAAATAAACATATGTAAATGGGTTCTCCGGTCCCCCCCCCCCCCCCCCCCCCCCCTCCTTGTCACCATTTATCCCACACAACTGCGAAACCACCCTTTTCCCCATTTGATTATTGCCATTATATCACGTCGTCTTGAGGTGAAATTTTGAATTCTTCGTTAACCAGGAATTATGGGCAGCTGATGGGCAGAGAAAATGTTTCAGGTCCAATGAGAGGAAATGTTTCGTTGACTCTCCCACAAGCTGTTTGGCCAGCATGTGAGACTAAAGTAAACTCACCTCTCCAGCTCATATTATGCTGAATAAATGTATGTTTAAAATGATCATTGGTGCCTAGTACTTTATCTCTTCTGTTAAATTCAGTATTTTTTCATGTTTCCCCATTTTTTTCGTAAAACACTTTTAGGTGTCCCCAAAGTGTTGAGGCACCACATGGTGCATTTGCATAGGATAACAAACATATAGCACATCATTTGCACGTCTGAAAGTACACTTGAGTAACCGTAATTACACGTGACACCAATTACTCTGTTACTTTGTATTAAATTATAATGGAAAATTCCACTAGAGAATTGGAGCCTAATTGCATCTTAATTTGCATAATTTTGCATATTAATTACATCTCGGATGAATAATAAATTTCAGCAGATTTTTTAATTTATGCATGGATACAAAAACAAGTTGAAAAATAATTTGCAGAAAAAAAAATCTGAAACTATTACTTAGAGCATTTGCACTAATTTCTCTCATTATCCTACGCCAAAGTTAACGTGAAGCCTCTTCCCAAACCTGATCATCACGCACTGAGTTGTGCAAAAAAGCGCTCACTGGCCTGTAGTTCAGATTAAAAACTTTTTTTCTTCAGACGTGCATGTACATTTCCAGAAATGACATACAATGCAATATGCTATCGTATGTCCCCTTTATCAATACAGTTTATGCATTTATGCAATTGTGTCTGAATATATTTATATATTTATTCACATATATTTGAAAAAGTTGTAAAAGTATTTCGCAGTGCTTTACTGATTAGTGTGTGTGTGTGTGTGCGTGTGTTTATGTGTGTGTATCTGCGTGTGCACGTGCGTGCGTGTGTGTGTGTGTGTGTGTGTGTGTGTGTGTGTGTGAGTGTCTGTGCGTGTGTGTGCGTTTAATCGATTAATCTTGCGTGCTAATGAACTAATGAATGAAAAATTTGAGACATTGAAAATGTTTTAATAGTTCTGTGAGAATGCATCGGTGCAGCTCCGTGCATTCTGCCATTTTATAGATTTACATATTCATGTAGCCTAAGCTATTGCTGTACAATACACCTCTAGCACTGTAAGTTGTGTGATTGACATTAGAATTAACAACTGATAAAAATATATATATACATATATAAATCGACAATGCTCTCTAAATCATTGAAAACATTTCTTCACAACAGGAATAGTTGTTAAATGTGAGGCCTCAATTTGGCCACAAAGAAATGCCCTTCTTATACAAGACGGTATATTAACTGAAACAACAGTAGACTGCTCCTTTGGCATTTACACAACTATTAGTTATTTCAGATCGTTTTGTTCTATTTTGTATTGATATGTTCAATATTCGTCTTGCCTGAATCCTTATAAGTGATGTTGTTATTATTGATTGTGTTCATAACGCTGTATTCGGTATCATCATCATTAGAATTAGTCATTAAATGCATAAATTCATTCTATTGTTGGTATCATTTGGACATTTTCCTGGTGGTATCAGAATATATATAGAAATTGGACTCTTTTGTGGGCTATTTTAAAAAAAAGATTGTAGGCTACCCCTGAAAAAAAATATATAGAAACTATGAATAAACTATTCCCCATAACAGTAAAAAAACTGTTGCGAAGAAATCCGACCACCGTGTCGGTCAAGTACGCATCTCTGTACCCGTGTGCGTGGATGCAAAGTCAAGCTAAATTGCAGACAACAGTGCCTTCTAGTGGCACTATATGTAAATATTTAAAGTTCCTTCCTTTCTTGAGCAGTCGACTATGTCTCTGTGGCACCACGTTGCCGAAATAGTTTAACATTAATATAAAGTGGTCAATGTAAAAAATGTCAATTACGTAAATAATATTGAAAATACAAAAAAACAAAATGTTACATTAGGCTATGATTTATGAATATTTAAGTGGCCTGATTCGGGTGTCTGAATTCGGTCGTTTAATTCTATCTGTGACTCGGATCAAGATAAACTATGTATCTCTAAATAAAATCTAAAACATGTTTCATTCAATAGGGTATACATAATTACTTTAGCCCTGATATCCACATTAACTGTGCGACCCACATTATATTTTGTATTCCATTTAGCCTCAACAGCGAATAAAGGGTAATAAAACAATGGTCCTCCGATTAATTTTATTGCTTTTCATGAAAGACGATAGCAGAGAAAAATTTAAATCTGCAATGTAGCACAGGCCAGCAGCTTTGTAACAGATAGAACATCACCTTCCAGTCCGCTGGTCAAATTGCATGGGTGAGAGTCATTTTATAGTTTATTAGTTAGTTTATTTATTATCCAAAGTTTGAAGCATCACATTTCAAACATGAGCAAATACAGAAAGCAGGTAACTAAAAGAGATCACTTGCATTTGCACTTTTGCATATCTTATGGAACTAACATATTTTTGAAAAGAAAAGCAACTAATTAAAATCGGTGTGGAATGAGTGCAGAAATAGATTTTATTATTCTGTTCCATTCAATTGCCAGATGTAAAAGCGTGCCGAACTGACAGAGGTAATTACTATAATACATCTTCGAAAGGTTTCCATATCTGAACACAATTTCAATAATCAAGTGCGGTGGTAGCAATTATTTATCAATAAAATTAGTTACAGTACTTAGAGGGGCGGGGACCAGCGCAGGTGTCCCTCTTTACTGTTTGTCATGCATGGAAACAATATCTCAAAACCGGGATAGAACATTGTAATCGTTATTTCCATCTCCACTAAAAGATAATAAAATATCAGGCAGACACAAATGTTCCTGACCTGTAATCACCGGTAACAGCGTGAATTTAATGATGTTTTGGTCTACTGATCAAATTTACGCTTTACAAACAATGATTTTGCACCTGTGTGGTGAATTCGTAGGGACTCTTTTCAAAACAAAGCTATTTGAGTACATACAGCCACTGCAAATGAGAAATAAAGAAATGTCGCCTACTTTTAATTATGGGAGAAGTTCAGTCATCCATTTAATTTGCCGATTGCAGACCAAAACATATTTTATTTTAAGGTTTTTCACTAAAATTTCATAGTCCGATGGAGTGAACTGAGGTGTAGCCTAGATTTGTTCAAACATGAGTTTTCCATGTAGTTGGCCCATATACCTAAATTATAGGCTTGTGTGTGTGTGTGTGTGTGTGTGTGTGTGTGTGTGTGTGTGTGTGTGGGTGTGTGTGTGTGCGCGCACGCGCGCGTGCGTCGGCGCGCCCCAGTGTTGGGGAATCAAAATTTGTGTGAGAAAAAGACCTTGTTACATTTTACAGTTGTTGCATTTTAAGAAACCTAAACCTGCTGACTGTTAGTATCCAGCTTCGTGGTCATCTGTACCCGTTTACGTCCAGTGACGGGTGCATTTTTTTTTTTGCCGTAGATAAAATGTTTAGCCTGCCGTGTTTCATGTGTCACCATCATCATTATTATTATTATAATTATAATTATTATTAATAGTAATAATAATAATAATAATAATAATAATAATAATAATAATAATAATAATAATAATAATCATCATCATCATCATCATCATCATTATTATGTTTATTATTATGTTTATTATGAAACAATTCGGCCTATTCCAGAATAGGCTATACATTATGAATTTTGTGAATATATACAAGATTAGTGCAGGTGTGGACCGTATCCACAGTTACAAAATAACAACTGGCTTTCGCCCATTCCAATTTTAAAAAAAGTCGTGCAAACCTCTTCCAGAAACTAACATTTGTGCCATATCAATCTCCGTCGAAGTGTCCAAGTTCATACTTAACCAATGCATCGAACTACAGTGCTGTCAGAGACTGTGTTCTTTGGTAATGTTACAGTAGAATTCTGAACACTGCACTATGCTTCCCTCTACCGGACAACAATAGATGATCTGTGTTGTGCTGTACGCAATGACTGTGGGTACAACGTGGGAGCGTTGCATAAGGTTGCAGGAAGTGGTGCCGGCGGCTGTCGGCTCTGACAGCAATTTTGAACAGACAGCATGCACCTTCTATCGCCGGTGTATTCCACACAAATACACTCTTCGTGATGCAGTTTTTAATCGCCGTATGCCGTGAGCTCGGGGGAAGAGCAGCTCGCATATCCCTGGCCTGTCCTTGGAAGTTAAACAGCCGTCAGTGGGCGTGTCATCATACGTGTTGCTCGTGTCCCTACACAGAAGAAAGGACTGCGTGCAAGCATAACATGCCTCACCTACGGAGACATATTGTGTTTCTCGCTGGTGGTCAAAAATCCAGACACTACTGCACACGAAGTGACAAAGGCCCTACGAGTGGCAGTCATCCGGGCATCAGTGTGGTAGGGACGCCAAATCCAATCTCATTGATCAGAAACAAAATAATCTTGTTTTTGATTCAGCTTTACTTGGACATTTCACCTGTGGAATTCGAAAAAGGAGCAAAGCAGGTATTGAAATTTAGCCACAAGTCGATGTGCGTATTGTTTTTTATTTAGTGCAAGATATTCCGCGCAGCTCAAACCTCAATTGTTGCATAAAGAGAGTAAATATACGCACAATTTGATATAAAAAAGTTGTAGTAGTGCTCAAAGATTTTTATTTTTATTTTATTTTTGCAGTCATCCATGTAATGATATAGGGTACACATTGCAGAGTGAGATTAACCAATGGCATTTTTTCAGGCATTGGTCTGTGTGTCCAATCTATTGTCCCATGGCAAGTTTGAAGAGCTGAGGGATGTGATGTCAAATGAGGTACACTTCGACATGCAGAGGACCAATACACATAAAGGGAAATGCATATTCTGACTGTTATCTTATGTAAGAAAATACATGTACATAGCTGGTCTCCCTTCTCTTATTTTTCAGGTTGTTGAACATGCGAGGAAGAAGTACAAAACTCTTACAGAAACCGAAAGACAAAATCTTGCCATTGCATCTGATGACATCATTTTTCTGATTCCAGAAGATGTTTCACTTTTCTACGACACTGGAGGTAGGGAAGCTGTGTATCTGTGTCTCTGTGGTCAGTTGGGAGTATGGGTTGGAGAGAACATTTGTTTAACAGTTTACCTGATTTTCATGTGCCACCATGCAGGCTGGATTTAAGCTTTTTACGAGGTCAGTTCTAACATTCAAATGCTAAATGCCGAGTTTCAAGGCATTTTTATATTGCAGGAAATAACAGCCAATTGAAAAACGTGCTCAAAAGATGAATAATACATACAAATTAAAGAAAGTGCAGCCTTAGAATTCCTTCAAGTGAAAGCTTATTGATTTTAGGAAGCACAAATCTAAAATCAAAACGAATGATGCACATAGTCACTTGGCGTATGCCCGCACAGCAGGTTTAGACCAGTTTTTTCATGCAGCATGCTGAATTAAGTCAGCACACAAAAGCAATGGCATGGCGATATCTGGGTGGGCTCTGTACCCACAAAGCCACCGCACCCGTGGGGCAAGCAGGCAAGCGCTTTTAATCCTCCGGCTGGGGTCGACGCTGGGGACTTCTGTCACCCCGGGGACAGGATAGCGTGCGGCCCCTGAAGCTGCTGTCTGTGTGTCTCCGCAGGCAGGAGGTTCTGCTACGTCGTCATGAGATTCTGGCACCTGTCAGGCGCAGAGGTGCCCGAGGACCCGGAGGGCAGCCGCATCTTCAAGCTGTCCGAGGCCGAGGGAGACGGCCCGCCCAAGAGGATCCTGACAGCCGTGTACGAGTGAGTATGCAGTACAGCAGTGTGTGAGTGAGTGCAGTACAGCAGTGTGTGAGTGAGTGCAGTACACCAGTGTGTGAGTGAGTGTGCAGTACAGCAGTGTGTGAGTGTGCAGTACAGCAGTGTGTGAGTGAGTGCAGTACAGCAGTGTGTGAGTGTGCAGTACAGCAGTGTGTGAGTGAGTGCAGTACAGCAGTGTGTGAGTGAGTGCAGTACAGCAGTGTGTGAGTGAGTGCAGTACAGCAGTGTGTGAGTGAGTGCAGTACACCAGTGTGTGAGTGAGTGCAGTACACCAGTGTGTGAGTGAGTGTGCAGTACAGCAGTGTGTGAGTGTGCAGTACAGCAGTGTGTGAGTGAGTGCAGTACAGCAGTGTGTGAGTGAGTGCAGTAGAGCATACCAATGATATGCAGTCAGCAGGGTTTCTTCCACAACGTCAGTGAAGCAAGTGCAATGAAATCATGTTAATAAGGTTAATTTCTCTGATTAATTTTCAAACACCCTGAATATCAATTTTCTTTCTGTTTCACATTGTTCATACACTGAATATTAATCAGGGCTCCATTTGTCTTTTGGAAAAAATGGCCTTTACTTTTCTGAAAAAGAATATACTGCCTTCGTATTAGGGTTTGTTCCTTACTACTGTATGTGAAGGAAATTGCAGCACCCAGTTTTAAATGACAGCAAACATATCCTTAATGTCTTTTTCAGGCATAGTACGCTTTGATCAAAACTGATTTCCAAAAAAACAGTACACCTTCCAACCCTATAATAAGTGCACATCTAGCTTTAAGTTTTGATTGTCAGTACAAATGTTTCTCAATATACGGTAACTTCACACTCCTGTGACCTGAGTCGAATTCAGTAGTCTTTATGGCTCTGGAATACTTCACATTTTAATATTTCCCATTCAGTTAATACATTGCACACATACTGTAAGTTCTAAACTCTTTTCATTGTCGAGCTCATGGGGCAGTCTCAGGCCGGTGTGAATCAGTCATGGGATTTGCTGCAGTCGTAAATGGCAGCTATAAATCCACTTTCCAGTCCCAGGCGCAGGATATTTCTTCAAGCCCGGGAGCCTAAATCCTGTTAGAATTTGGAGCCGAGTGCATGGCCGTCAGAGAGATTGCACCCCACCATAATGTGAGGATCTGGCTTCCATTGTTTCTGCTTTAAAAGTGGGCACCTGTCCTGGGGAGTCCCATGTAAAGTCCGGACAAACTTAAGCACGTGGGCTCAGAGCATGGCCGTCATAATGACTAATCCCATTCTGATTGTGCAGTTGGTGATTTGCATTCATTGTCTTATCACACATTTCCACGCTCTTATATTGTGGTGGTATTTGATTACATATGAAGTTGATAATGGACTGATTTTGTGTCTTGGTTTAAGTTCTGAATTTGTCAAGACAATTTTCGCTCAGAGCAACAAGGACAACGTGAAAGTAATAATGGGCTGATGTTAGTTACAAACGGCTCCTCTTGTTTTACAGTGTTGCCTTTTTTCTATTATGAAGGAGTAACATGGTGGTTAAATGTGACAGTTGCCAGTTGTCTTTAGGCAACAATAAAACGAATGTGCAATCTTTTTATTATTCAGTCATTTAAATGCGTTTTAAAACATATTTTTCTCAGTCCCAATTTCCCACTATAAAAGTTCACCCGAACTGTCTGGGCGTGGTAATGAGAACTGTCAATTAGCTATGACGTTCCCCCACGTTCCTGTAGGTCAGTGCCGCAAACTGTGGATCATGAGTTATAGGGGAGGGGTTATCCTCATGTGATGTACTACTAGGAGAACATTCACAACCAGTTGATAATAGGACAATATATTTAATGCATTTGGACAAGCTTACAAGTAAATGCAGGTACACTTTCCTTGTGTAGGTACACTTTCTTTGTCATCCCTTCTTCAAATCATAATTTATTGTATTGGCCTGTCACACTTCACTCTTCCTCTCTGTGTCTCTCTCCATCTCTCTCTCTCCATTCATCTCTCTCTCTACCCCCTCTCTCTCTCTCTCTCAATTCAATTCAAAATGCTTTATTGGCATGACATATTTTCCAATACATATTGCCAAAGCTTTATAAGTAAACATATTATTAACAATAACAGTAAATGTATTAACAATTAACAATACAAAAATGAGCTGCGGTGGCGCAACAGGCTAAGACGCAGCAGACTTGCGGTTGCAGTTTGCTGCAGTTGCACACCGGGGACCGGGGTTCAATTCTCGGTCCTGCCAAAACCCAAGTTTGGCCGGCTCATGTGGGGCAGCAATAATTGGCTCGCTGCTCCAGAGGGAGGGACTTGGCAGGGTTATTAGATCGCCGCACAATAAGCACCTCGGGCGCTCGGAATCACAGCAACGGGCACGAGACGAGACGGCTTGAAGAAGGCGTGTCGCTCTTATTCGGGCCGCCGAGGGACGGGGTACGGGCGGTACATCTAATACGACTACCTCCAATTGAATCAGACGAGGTACAATTGGCTACCAAATTGGGAGAAAAAGGGAAAAATCTGGAAAAAAACTATACAAAAATTATAATGAAACATGGTCTATTCATGATGACAAATATACAAATTACATTATATAATTAAAACTGGTGGGGGTTAGGGGTCACTGCTGTCCCTCAGGCTGTGGCAGGTAGCTACATACTGTGCTGGCAAATGTGCACAGCTCCTTTCCTCTCCAAAGAGGATTTGTAATAATTTTGTCTCAGGTATGGCTGGGAAGTTTGGGTGTATATTTTTAAATTTGGGAAAGAGAAGTTCTTGAATTTCTATGTATTTGTCACAACGGGTTAGAAAGTGCAGCACTGTCTCCATGTCCTGTTTGTCACAGTGGGAGCACTGCCTCTCTTCTTTGGGCAGCCAGGTAGGTGTGTGTGTGTGTGTGTGTGTGTGTGTGTGTGTGTGTGTGTGTGTGTGTGTGTGTGTGTGTGTGTGTGTGTGTGTGTGTGTGTGTGTGTGTGTGTGTGTGTGTGTGTGTGTGTGTGTGTGTGTGTGTGTGTCTGCCGATGGCGCCCGGTGAGTCGGTACTGTGCTCGCTGAGTCGGTACTTTGTTAGTGTAAGTTGCTTTGTTAGAGTATATAATTCTTCACTGTGGTCAGATAATCTGCCACAGTGTATTGTCTTTCTAGGGCCAGATATCATTCTAATTTGTTTTGATTTTGTGTTTGAATATTCCAGTAAGTAATGTAATTTTGTTTTTGTTGCTTTATAATTTGGTTGATTCTAATTGGTTGGTTTGGTATGGAGCTGTCCTGAGCTGGTTGAGGGGACTCTTCTCTGGGCTCAGCTCTTGCCATTGCAGGGCTTTGTAATGGTATGAGGGTCGCTGTTTTTTAAATTTACTTTTGTATTTTGATTAATAATGGATATTGGTGTAATTCTGCCCTGCATGCATTGTTTGCCGTTTTCCGTTGTACTTGTAAGATGTTCAGTTGGGTGTTTGTCCCATTGAGAAAAATCTTGCTTTGAAAGCGGACCCCAGACTTCACTGCCATATAGGGCAATTGGTTCAAATATTTTTAACCAAATTCTAATTGGGATTTCAGAAGAAAGAGAAGGCACATCTCTCTCTCTCTCTCTCTCTCTCTCTCTCTCTCGCTCTCTCTCTCTCTCTCTCATGGTATGGTGTATTTAGTAGCTGTTGTAGGACGCAATGCCTGCAGTGTGTGATGATGATACCTGGGCATTTCTGTTGTGTGTTTTATGTGACAGGTTTCACCGGGAGCTTACTCACGGAGCTCCACCAGACTGGACCGTTACTGGTATCTGGCACTGGAAGCAGCTGGAGTGAGAGGGGGTGTTTGGTTCAGTGTTTGATTCAGTGCTGCTCACCATCACCTTCAGGTGGCAAGTTTCCCAGCCCAGCAGAGCTTGTCCCGACTCGGTGGACTCACTAACTGGTATTTGGAATTGACAGAAAACAATCTGTTTTTCAGGGGAATCTGGTATTGTACTGTTGTACTATTGTAGTGTACCTTCACCGACAGCCGAGATCTCAGGTAAAATGGACCAGACCTCATAGCACTCATGGTGCTCAGAACCAGTTTTGGTTCTAGTGATGTTTTATGGAAATATTCTGATATTTTTATTTGATATAAACATGACCTCAGTATTGTGTACTCCATCACTTCTCCATGGCCAATAAAATGGTTCAGTAAAAGACTGAGAGATGTCAGCGCAATTAAACTTCAACAAGGAGGATATAATGTTTTTCTTTGCAAAGAAGGAGAGTGGGGAGGGAGACACATTTGGTAGTCTGTGTCCCATTACTGCAGTCTGAATCAAAGCATTTCTGGGCATGCCAAATATTCTAAAAATAAAAATACCTTGAAGAATATCCTTAGGATTGGAAGACTAATCCCCCCCAAATTATTCTTTTTAACAGTAATAGCTAAAATTCCACTAGGTGGTGATAAAGAGCCAATTATGAATACTGGCCGGCCCAGAAAAGATAAAACACTCGCACATTGCATTAAGGGTGCCCTGATTAGGCCCTTGTTAATCATACCTAATATGTTTATAAGCATGAAATTAAAATGCTATAAAACATCCATACAAAATGGAATGCTATGTTGCTACATTAACCATTTGAAAGCACAGCTAGGCTACTTCTTACGAACACATTGTTAGGTAGTAAAGCTGTGCTTGTGAAGGCACTTTTCATGCTTTATGATTTTAAAAAATTACCGGTATGACTAGTGTCATCATTCTTTTCCCCTGCCTGATACTATGGACTTTAACGTTGCATAAAAAAATACTTCTATACACTTGTTTAACTAAGTGTGCTTATCCAGAGCATAAAATTGAATTGAACAAATATATTTTGGTTCTTAAGCACTCATTCAAATATGCACCACATATCCACTTTCCCTCTATAGTAAACAAATCTCATTAATCTTATGAAGAATATAAATGAAGACAATAGTGAAGATTTACATCTAAAAACATGTTCAGGTTCAATGTTAATGCTGCCCAAAAAAGTAACTTTTTCATAAGAGTTTATCTTCCTAGATGGAAAATACACCCCTTTTTGTGGAATAAGCAGTTATCTTCCCTAGCTGGAGCCCTTATATGTTCATCTTACAAACAACATGTCTTCCCTCAATATGCTATGCCAGTCTTCCTAAGAAAGGTACCCTTAATCAAATAAGATTGGATACACAAAATAAACATTAAAGTAATGTGTGCGTAATATCTCCTTGCTCTTTGTGAGACAGAAAAGATTGCAGTACTGCTCATTCAATCAGCCATTTCGGTTCTATCTGTGATATTTTGACTCATTAGCGTGTGAGAATCTTCATCTATGCAAACCTTATGTTCTTTAGTAGAAAACTTGTGAGGTATATTGGTGTGTGTGTGTGTGTGTGTGTGTGTGTGTGGAGTTCTACGTGGGCACATACATTTTTATGAGCCATTTATGAAGATATTGAATGGTTTTTTACCTCCTTTGGCAGGATCATGTATACTGGGCTGTTATGAGATGAGTTATTTTGCCTTCATGTCCTTCCTCACTTATTGCTAATGCATGCCTCAATAAGAACTCTTGAATGCTGATTTGTATTACTTTGCTTTAATACCAGATCTTTGCTATGCCTGACAGCAGTGTCAACATGTAGCCTCTAGTGGCTTACCAGTGAAATCTCCCATCTAATTAATACTGCAGACAGCTGATGAAGCCATTATTCTGGAGAGAATTATAATGGTTACTAAGCCCCAAACAAAACTCCCCGTGGAAGAATCTTTAAAAAAGAATAATCAAGTATTGCCACGACACTGCCTCCAACTCTTTCAGACATTTCTTTCTTCTGTACATGGATACAGGAAATAGAATCTGTGAATATACAGCTGTACTGTGTGTTCAAAGTCACCTGGGGGCATTCTTTGAAATATACAAGTATTTTGCCAAAGCACATTTGAAAATGAAAGGGAGAGTTTTAAGTAAGATGTGGGAGACTGGTTGGAAAACTGGGGAAAGTGTTAAGTACCAAATACACAATCATACACAATGTCCCAAGGCAAATGCATGATATACCCAACCTACACCTTACTGGAGTTTTATTTTCACACAAAGCTGAAGTGAAAGAGAGCCACATTATGGAGAACATGCACAGATGCTGTGTTGTGCTTTGCACATATTTTACTGCAAGAAGTGTTGGGATGGCCCATCTTTGAGTATTTGAATTGCTTTTTATTCACACTTGAATAAGTAATAAACTGATTTATGTCTCGTCCCTTTAATAAAAAATAAGAGCATTCATATGAGTAGGGGAACATACAGTACTTATGTAGAATAAAGCCTTTTAGCATAAAGCATAAAATCAGGACTGTATCCCTTTGATAACCAGACTGCTGGTAATTACAAGTCGAGGTGCAGCTTTGACAATAGAATAGCATAATCACATTGTGGGTTTTGCCACGGTGTGATTGGCAAATAGTCCCAGCTCATTTTAAACCCTTTCAGATTAATTCTGCAGAGCAGGCTAATATTTAATAAGCCGTCATTTGAAGGGCTTAATATGGCATGCGTCTGAAGCACAACTAACAACAGAGTCTTCCCATTATGGAGCAGCAAGGCCGCACTCCTGAAGCCCCAGCACAGCCACAGATACCTTTTAAAAGCTTTTCAGAAAGTGATCTGTAACTGTGATATGAAATACCCTTCATATTCAAGGTAAAATGAATCGCAGAAGGAAAAGGCATGTGACCATCCATGGAAAATATACAAATCATAGCAGAATGTGATTTTTTTCAGACTTTACCTATCTAGTGGTCTCAAAATGACACAATTGGAGTTGGCAGTGCAGGGACACAATAAGCTTTTCCATAAAAGTGGGGGGGGGGGTGTAACTCTTATGTTTTTTGGAGTCATACTAAAATGACAGTGAGGTGCAATGTTGTACTGTTGTCATCCCAAAATCAAACATTATCTGTCTACTGCATTGCCAAACATTATTTTACCATTACGTACATAATCTGTATTTTGCAACTGAAAAGGAAGTCACATGAAAACAATTTATAATACACAATTCTGTAGTTTATACTATTATTAATGTTGCTGATGGGGTCCTTGTCTTATCATTATTTTATATGTTACTTGTTAATGAGAATGTTGCAGTTCTAGAATTATCCCCTATTCTGAACCAAAAATAGTTAATCTGCCCGGTGAGAAATTGCCAGGTGGTTCCCAAGAACATGTATGTCTGGGAACTTATATTGGGTCACCCCACTGACAACTTGCAGCAGCCCCTGTCATCTAATGAGTTAGGGTATGGCCATCGGCCCACAGCCTCTAGGGATAGGCAGGAGGCAGAGGCAACTCTCTAATTGCATCACATGGCTCTGCTCTCTTGAGAAATATAAAGTACTTGGGAGTGACTCATACAAGAAAAGGAATTTAACACAGTTTAGAGCTGGTTGATCTACGATTCTACAGATTGATTCCTCTAAATGATTACCACATGAGTCAAGGGTTTTGAATGACAGAACATTTTGTTGGTGTTAAAGCAAACACACATTTCACATTTTTTTAAACTTTCTGTAATTCAGACAGTTTTACGTTTTTGAAAGTTGATGTGAAGTAAATATTTCTGACCAATTCATATTTTTATACTTCTGCCCCAAATATTGAACTGACTGATTGAAATGACTGATAAAATCTAACTGTCTACCTCAAATTATGTTGTATTTAATGGGGGACTAACTTTGGTTTTTTTCAGACATAAATCAGATTGATGTGTTATAAGATTTAGAAGCATGTATTCAAATTATATTGATGTATTTATAACCAAAACACTTCAATATATTTTACTTCAATATACAGAAGTATTCAAATAGAAGACATACTGAGAAAAAATATAACTTTTGCAAATATAAATTGCTTTGTGATGTAAAATAATGCAACATTCTGCATAGAATGAATTCTGCTCAACAGCTGTGTTAACCTGTCTTTCAGCATTTCCACTGACTCAGCTTTTTGCTTATTTAGCCAGATCATGACAGCACTTTATTAGGTATTTACTAGACTTATTTTTTAGACTTCTACTGCTGTAGCCTATCCACTGGAGTTATGATGTGTTGTGTGTTCAGAGATGCTCTTCTGCATACCACTATTGTAATGTGTGGTTATTTGCGTTACTGTCACCTCCCTGTCTGCTTTGACCAGTCTGGCCATTCTCCTATGACATCGCTCATTAAAAAGCCGTTTCTGTGTTTTTTGCACCATTCTTTGCAACTATAGACTTAGAGACTAGTGTGCGTGAAAATCCCAGGAGATCAGCAGTTTATGAGATACTCAAACCACCCTGTCTGTCACCAACAATCATTCCATGGTCAAAGTCACTTAGATCACATTTTTTCCAACATTCTGATGGTTGATGTAAACATTAACTGAAGTTCCTGACCCGTATCTACATTATTGTTGTGATTGCACTGCTGTCACACAATTGCCTGTTTGGATAATCACGTAGGTGTAATAAAGTAAAAATATTCCTAATAAAGTGCTCGGTGAGTGTATATGTGGATGGATATTATACAGGTGTCATTGGCTTCCCTTAAGGAATCCCGTGTAACCTGACCTCACATCCTAGGGTCACGACTAGCACCTGCGGATGTAAGCTCACACCGAAGTTCTCGTGGTTGACTCCACAGCCTATCACAAATCCGCTGCTAATGCGTATCTCTCACTTTCTCCAGTCGCGAGGAATCTTCTGCAGAGATTCTGAACTCTTTCCTCATCCAGCAGCCGCACGCTTCTCCACAGCAGCAACAATCACTCTCGTGTCTCACCTTTGCCACACCTTTAATGGGGACTTCCACACCTCCGGAGGAAAATGCCTGTTATGAAAGGATTATTAGCGCCTCAGAATACCTTTCTGGACACTATTGCAACACGTTTTGACGGCACACGTAAGTCGTGTTCATTTTTTTCCCACCTAGCCATTGAAAGAATCCGGAACTGTTAACTATTTAATTGTCTTTGTTCGTCAAACTATAGACGTAAACAATGTTAACACTGAATTATATTGCGCTTTAAAATAATTTGTCAGTTGTCAAAGTGAGCTTATTTTTAAATCTCGCTCTGCTAAAAATCTAATCACATGTAAAAGCGCGACATAGTAAACTAACTAAATAAATGACAATAAATAATAATAAGTTATAAATTAAATAATCTTCGATAAAGATAAAAGATCAGAGCACACAACAAAACACGAGAAAATCACCCTTTGGCTTACACTTACAATTTATGGTTGGTAATTTGTAACTATGTTTTTTAACGCTGTTGTCCCACAATAGAGTTGCAATGTTCATATTCTGATGTTAAAACAGACAGATGTGATCAGTGACACAGTGGAAGCTGAAGTTTCTGCGCGTTTCCCGTGCGTTTTAGTCTTATCTACGCCTCCCCCCGAGAAACAGAGCAGGGGGACGTTTCTCAGTCAGTACCATGGATAGGGAACGGTTTTTGAGAGGGTTTCCTACGCCCTGCACGTTTTTTTCACTCATGTGCTGTATGCATTTTGCCAAACATGCATGCTATAAACAAAATTAACATAAGGTAAACAAGATGGATGGGAACTTTAAAAAACTGCAGTTTTCCCATGTGTTAACTCGCTCATACGGTATGCTGTAGCCTATATTCCAAGCACAGCATATACGTCATAAAGAATATCAAGGGACTTTTCGTGACGTCCCATGGCATAACTTGTCAGGAAAAGAGTAATTAATTCCATGAAGACAAATAGATTAGACTTGATCAGAATATACAAGTATTGGATGTATTAGCCTATATATGTAGAATGATTATTTGTTTTATATACGTTTGTGTATACAATATAATAGTTATTTTATGAAAGTAAGCAACAATTTCAGAAATAGATTGACAATTTGTTCCAGATACATAACTTTTCTGTCTTGTGGATTCACAGCTTGGAAAATGTGTTTAGGTCTGACACCTATTGCAGCGGGGATAGGTATCTCCATTTCCACAGGATGGACATTGTTTCCACCAGTTGTGGCTCATTAAGACAATTCATTCTATACACCACATATATAAGACCACAGTAAAACATTTCATAGGGACAAAAAACAGTTGTGTTCAGCTGTTCACAAGCTTATTGATAAACATACGTAAATCGAATGTCAGATCCTGCTTAAGATTGGGCTACATGAATAATTTAGAGCAGAGGTTGGCATTGGATCTAGAAACAGATATAGCTCTTTTTACCCACCCCTACAGTACACCCTCTGCACTGTACTGTGCAATGGCATGACATACCACACTGGCCAGGATTGGTAGTCAGGGTTACTTAGGAATTTGCTGTAGGAAGTTTAGCTCTTGAGTGGCACTTGAGTGGCACTAAAGCCAAGTTCAGTTTCATACCAACATAAATATATTGCAAGGTGTGAATAGGGACATGGTCCTGCCACTAAATGCATGCAGATTTCAAGGTGAAGTTTAGATAACTGTTTGGCTGAAAATAAAATGTGTATTCAAATGCTTACTAGGTTATTTGTACGTGTATAAGCTCATAATACCCAGAAATAATACACTGTATCACCGGTTGGGTACAAGTCTTAATCTCAGTAACCATATATTTTACACAAAGGACAAACAATACAAATAAATAAAGATTTTAAGATATTTCCACTGCAACCTGTTTTTGTCATCCAATAACCTTGTATCATGTATAAACTAATTCTGCCGGGTCTCAGGAGGATAAACAATCTAGCTAGCCCCTGTATATATTGCAAATTGGTCGCTACAAAATAATATAGCCTGTAATATAGCCACAAAATACTTACCAAATACTTGGTAAGTATTTAAATTTCTACAGAGGAGGGGAAGTTGACACAAGCTTGGTTTGTGATTGTCCTTTGTTGCGGTGGTTGTCTGACGATAATTGTGATACACGATTGCATGAGTCTACCTTTATGTCTTTGATTTGGTTCAGTGGATCTGAGTTTGAGAATATCTCAATTTTTATCTGCATTAAGGGTCTGCCTTGTGGTTCATTGTAACTTTTTAACAAGCTCTTTTCCTGCTTGATATAGCTGAACGGACTGATTAAACATACTGCCGGGATTTCTGTAGATCCCACAGTGATTGAGTGCATATATTAAGTATTTTTGAGAGCAATGATAATAACTTGTGTTAACATTTCTTGTGGGAATGGGGTACAAAAACAGAATACTAATGCCTGACAGCTACTTTCAGGACTAGAATTTCAGCATTTTTCATTTTTCAATAACCCCTCACATTACTTCAATACAAAGTGGGAAAATCCCTAAATACACTCACCGAGCACTTTATTATGACTTTATCTTTACTTCATTACACCTACTTATTCATGCAATTATCTAATCAGTCAATTGTGTGGCAGCAGTGCAATGCATACAGTCATGTAGATTTTGGTCTGGTGCTTCAGTTAATGTTCACATCAAGCATCAGAATTGGGAAAAATGTGATATAAGTGACTTTGACCATGGAATGATTGTTGGTAGCAGACAGAGTGGTTTGAGTATTTCATAAACAGCTGATCTCCTGGGATTTTCGCGCACACTAGTCTCTTGTTGCAAAGAATGGTGCAAAAAAAAACAACAAATCCAGTGAGCAGCAGTTCTGCAGCCAGAAATGCCTTTTTAATGAAAATGAGAATGGCCAGACTAGTCAAAGCTGACAGTAACGCAAATAACCACACATTACAACAGTGGTATGCAGAAGAGCATCGCTAAACACACAACGCATCATAAGTTTAAGTGGGTAGGCTACAGCAGTAGATGTCTAAAAAAATGAGTATAATAAATACCTAATAAACTGAGTGTATATTCATATAGCAAACATCTGTTACACGAGAAATACAAAATATTACCTCACTTACGCACTTCCATATTTAGGTTACAGTTTGGGTTCATGTCGTATGTGTAAGTGTAAGTGTTAGAGATGTACTAAATGACTTAAAGAGATCATCACCCGCAAATCCTGGTAACATACATATGTGCAGTAAGCAAGCAGTGAGTACAAACATGCACAAACAACAGACCGTGAGCCACAGCCAGATACGACAACATGTGTGTCCTTGTTCTTACATATACATGTTTCAATCAAATGGCAAAAAATTTACACATTGATGGTCTTCAATTATAATTGAGTGCTCAGTGTATAATTCCCAGGCGACTGTGAGGCTTATGTGTCTATGTTTCTACATGTCCATACATGTCCTAGCCAGTGGCGCTGCTCATGCTGCTGCTATAAAACCTCAGGAAACAGCAGGCTTGTCTGGTTCAATATTGAAAGCACTGGCTGTAGCAAAGTTAAACTGTGTGCAGTCAATGGCACCCATAAAACATCTTACTTCATTGGTTGGAAAAATATCTTTCTTGGAAATATCTCAACCATCCCTAAACATAATTTCACGAAGCCTAGTTAAGAATGTTGGTTTTTATAGCTAAAGCCATGACAGATATGCAGAGATTCTACTCCCAGCAATGTATGGACAAGTAAATGTATCATTTTCAAATGTGGCTTAGGTCACAAGATACTGTTGATGTAGTAGGTTGTATAGTTGAACAATGTGTACAGATATTATGCATGGGCACTTAGTTGTGTTATGGCTATTGACCAATAGTTTGATTGGCCTGGTATTGTGTTTGCCAAATGCTATATTACTCCACTAGCCAATCATTAACCCTGTCTGAAAAGAAGTCTGAATTCCAATTGCAGGCAATTATTCAAAGCTGGAACATTCTGTGGCTCTGTTTTTGAGGCAGTTCAAATGACAGTTTTCAAATGAAAATGCAGTAGGGAATAGTTTTACATTACATTATTGGCATTTGGCAGACGCTCTTATCCAGAGTGACGTAAAGTTGATTTGACTAGGCAGGAGACAATCCTCCCCTGGAGCAATGCAGGGTTAAGGGCCTTGCTCAAGGGCCCAACGGCTGTGCGGATCTTATTGTGGCTACACAGGATTCGAACCCCCAACCTTGCCTGTCCCAGTCATTTACCTTAACCACTACGCTACAGGCCGCACAGTAGTGGGGTAAGTTGTCACATGCTGAGCTGGCTCTGGGCATAGGCAAATTAGGCTTTTGCCATATGAGGTTGTTTTTCGCTTGTTGTTGTTTTTTTTTGTTTGTCCTGTTGTCTGTATGCAACTTGGTGTGAAAAACCATGGCTGAACCAATGCAGAATTCAGTAGGCTAAAACATCCCCCCCACCCCACCCCTCGTCCTTTGGCTTCTGGTTTATTCCAAGTAGTTGTCCCTTTGAAGCAACAGCACTGTGACTTCAATCGCCCACACCCCAAACTACAAATGTAGTAAGTAACCAAAACATACATCTAGCTTAAATGTACTGATAGTTCATGTGTAATTGAATTAACTGGCAACATTGATTATTTGAGGTAGGTTTACTTTTTGATCAATGTATTCAAATTGTCAGTTGTGTTAGTTATTATGAGTAAGCATGAAAATGTGTTTATAGCTTAACAGTTAACAGTTTTCTTGTTAGTTGCCGCTGTTTAGTCAAAATTAACTCATAAAATTTAGTTGAGATGGTAGTCATTATTTGAATTTGAAAGTGCTGGCTACCTCTTTATGTAAAGAGTGAAAATTATGTTAATGGTGTGTATTTCAGGGTACGGTGCCCTTCATAAATTAACAGATACACTGTAAGTAAAATGATGAAAAATAACCATCTTGTGTGTAGATGGTGAGAAATTAAGTGAGGTAAAAAGAAAAACAGTCTTAATAATTCCATTATAGTTAGGTTGGCCATGATTAGATCCAAAGATGTTCTATTGAATTCAGATCTGGTTACTGGGAAGGCCACTGAAGAACAGTGAACTCATTGTCATGTTCATGAAACCAGTTTGAGATGACTTTTGCTTTGTGACATGGTGCATTATCATGCTGGAAGATAGGTACATTGTGGCTATGAAGGGCTGTGCATGTTCAGCAACAATACTCAAATAGGCTATAGTATTGAAGAAATGATTGATTAGTATTAATGGGCCCAAAGTGTGCCAAGAAAACATTCCCCACACCATGACACCATCGCCACCAGCCTGGACTGTTGACACAAGACAGGTTGTGTCCAAGGATTCACGCTGTTGGCGCCAAATTCTGACCCTACTATCTGTTTGCCTCAGCAGAAATCGAGATTCCTCAGACCAGGCTATATTTTTCCAGTCTTCCAGTCTTCAACTGGATGCAGCCTCAGCTTTCTGTTCTTGGCTGACAGAAGTGGAAGCCGATGTGTTCTTCTGTTGTAGCCCATCCACCTCAAGGTTTGACATGTTGTGCATTCTGAGATGCTATTTTGCTCACCACATGGTTATCTGAGTTTCCGTAGCCTTTCTGTCAGCTTGAACCAGCCTGACCATTCTCCATTGACCTCTCTCATCAACAAGCCATTTCTGTCTGCAGAACTGCTGCTGAAGTTACAGAAATACTCAAAACAGTCCGTCTGGCACCAACAAACATGCCATGGTCGAAATCACTGAGATCACATTTTTCCCCATTCTGATGTTTGATGTGAACATCAGCTGAAGCTCCTGACCTGTATCTGCATGATTATATGCATTGCACTGCTGCCACGTAATTGGCTGATTAGATAATCACATGAATAAGAAGGTGTAATAAAGTAAAAATGTTCCTAATAAAGTGCTCGGTAAGTGTACATTTTGTAACTGTTGGATTACAATCCACACAGTTTTGAGGGGTTAAATCCAGGCTGTAATTTAGAACAAAAGCATCAGACAGAAGAAGAAAACATGTAATCCACATCAAGGCCGAGGCAGTGGTTTCTCTCAGGTGTGTGTTTCAAAAGCAGGGTTCAGAAACCCCTGGTCAGAACATTACTAGTGGCTATTATTTAAACACCATTCATGTATCTGTTTCTGGGCTTTGATAACCTGGATTCCAGAAAGATGTGGCTGAGATCTCCTTTTGCTGGCAAATGCTCTAGACCAGCTGTCATTGACACTGAGGGAAAGAAGATTACATTTGTGTTCAGTCAGGTGAATCAATGGAAAGTATATGATAACATTTTTTTAAATAACAGTGTTAATTCTAATGGCTGCTGCTGAATACTCACTGGATATGAGAGTTTATTTGTAATCCTTAAAGTTGCTGAAGCACATAATCGGTTGGTCGAGTTCATTAAACAAGTAATGAATAGTCCTTGAGATCTGAACAAGACTGCATATCTTAAGCCAGATCATATATTAAAAAATTATTTTACACCATGCTTTATCAAATATGAAAATCCTATACAGAGAGAGGCGGCACGGATGGTGCAGTGGGTAGCACTGCTACCCCACAGCAAGGAGGTCCTGGGTTCGAATCCCCGTCGGCCGGGGCCTCTCTGTGCGGAGTTTGCATGTTCTCCCCGTGTCTGCGTGGGTTTCCTCCGGGTACTCCGGTTTCCTCCCACAGTCCAAAGACATGCACGTTAGGCTGATTGGAGAGTCTAAATTGCCCGTAGGTATGAGTGTGTGAGTGAATGGTGTGTGTGCCCTGAGATAGACTGGCGACCTGTCCAGGGTGTATTCCTGCCTTTCGCCCAATGTATGCTGGGATAGGCTCCAGCCCCCCTGCGACCCTGTTCAGGATAAGCGGGTTCAGATAATGGATGGATGGATGGATGGATGGATGGATGGATGGATGGATGGATGGAGAGAGAGAGAGAGAGAGAGAGAGAGAGAGAGAGAGAGAGAGAGAGAGAGAGAGAGATGCAAAGAGATGAGATTGCAACGGTTACAGAAAATGGAGTGACCACAAAAAACAGAGGAACTATAAGCACTGCTGTGGCATCATTGAGTAAGCTACTCAACAAGAAAGGTTTCAGGAAAAATAAATTTAGCCAGTAGGTCTGCTCAGGATATAAATAGTCAAACAGAATACAGGTGTCAGGGCAGGTGTCTGATCCTCATCAACAGCCTGTCATCTGGCAGTTCAGTGTTGTTTAAAAACTCTCCCTTTTTGCATGGGAAAATATATATTTTTTTATGAGGTTTTATATATTCTTTGTATTTAAGCATTTATTTATTTGACAGCCATGCTTCAAAGCAACCTCCACTGGTCTGCTGATTTGACTGATTTATGCCAATGGTTTCCGTACAGGTTGGCTTATATTTGTATGTAGCAGTAAACTTTGCCAATGCATTTGATTTCATACAGCACAGGGAAATCATTGTGGTGACATTTGTGGTCCATTTAAAGAAGGGAATTTTCGCTGTCACTATGTATGAAAACCTGCTGATCAAAATTCTTGCATGGATCACCTCATATGGATGTACAGTGGGCTCCATATTGAAGAAAAATAGAGAGAAAAGGCTGCATATGATAAACAACATGGATAATGATCTATATTTTATGTTCAAACATATGGGAAAACTATTTACTTTCATTTCATTACATTTACTCTCTTGTTTCATTGTTTATTATTTATTAATCTATTTTTCTTCTGAATACCACAGTTGCCAAATAAAATCAAAGTGAAATTGACAATACAATTTTACTCAATTTAGTTAAAATTGTCTAAAGGAACTATATTGTGCTATTCCATCACTTTCTGTTTCACATTCTATTTTTAACCAGCTGAACCCCCACACGGACTCTGGGCAAAAATAATACTAAAAAATAACAAATAAGCCGACTCATGTAGCTTCCTGGCTTTTGGGCACTTTTCACTCTTGGCTTTCTCTCTTCTCTCCTACGGGTTCCTGGTCTCAGCCAGGGGCACTATTTAAAATGAATGGTACAATGAATGAATTGCCTCTTCTAGGGAGCTGAGACTTGGTCATAGGTAGATTGTCCAGAAGGACAATGACTCAAAACATACATCAAAAAGTAAAAATAACGACCATTGATAACGACCGTTAATGGCCATCTCAGTCTCCTTGGGGTATCCCAAGGATGTCAGTGATTCTGAAAAGTTCTGCAGGGAGGGAATCCATCCAAATGTGTTCTCTAACCTTATCACCAATTATTGGAAAAGGCTCACGGCTGTTATCTTTGTTAGGGGTGTTTAAAATATTAAACCAGGGGTGCCAATAATTGTGGAACCTGTTTTTGGGGAAATATACATATTTGTATATATTAAGACTTTACTTGACTCCATTGAATTAATAAAGCACGCTGTTTGAAAATAAAGCTTATGTCAGTAGCTGTATAATTTTGTGTGTATAATAATTCTGGAGCCCACTGTAGGTATATATTCTCAAATTAAAGAAAACTGTCTGCACTTTAACCTAATTTTCATTGTTTTATTTCAAAGTACAGAGCCAAAACGTTTAAAAATATACACTCAGTGAGCACTTTATTAGATAGACCTGTACACCAGCTTGTTAGTGGAAATATTTAATCAGCCAATCATGTGGCAGAAAATAAATGCATAAAAGCATTTGTGATCAAAGTGACTTTGACCGTGGAATGAATATTGGTGCCAGACAGGATGGTTTGATTACCTCAGACACCGCTGGGATTTTCATGCACAACAGTCTCTAGAGTTTGCAGAGAATGGTGCAAATAACAAACAAAAAAAAACATCCAGTGAGCAGAGAAAGAAGTCAGAGGAGAAGGGCCAGATTTGTCAAAGCTGACAGAAAGTTGACGATAAAGCAAATAACCACACATTACAACAGTGGTATGCAGAAGAGCATCTCTGAACGCACAACGCATCAAACCTCTAAGCGGATAGGCTACAGCTGCAGAAGAAAAAATAAGTCTAATAAATACCTAAATAAAGTACTCAGTGAGTGTATACTGTACCTTTAAAATAAGATCACTATTTTAGGTATTTTTCTTTCTTTTTTTTCTTTTGTGCTGCATAGTTTCCTCTCTTTTTCTTCTTTGCCCTTCCCCCATCACTACCTGGCTCTCCTCTTCTTTATGAGGAACAAATGCAATATGTTTTGTCCCCTGCTTAAAGGGACAATGTGCTTTGTGCAGAAGTACAGTGGTCACAGATAAAATGGAAACAGGATCCACATGGAATCTTGGGTTTATTAAATTGCTATTTTTTAGTACTTCCAGTGACATTAATAATCATCTCCTCATGATACTAATAAAAATCAGACAGCTTTTGTATGTATCAATTCAGAATTTGCAGGATTTTTCTGTTTCCCAAGGATGTAATACTCATGTTTTTTCAGCTACTCAGAGAAGTGCTAGATATCCTTTCTGTCTGCAAACATCTTGTTCTGATCATTGGCTCTGATGGGAAATATCTAGTTTGTTCTACTATTTGCAGTTTATGTTTCCACATCGAAAGATATGGCACTGATAAACACAGCTGTGTATTACTTCCTGCCGCTTCAGGAAATGGACAGCTGGAAAATATTCAGCTTTGTCTATGATGTCAGACACAAGCTGAAGGACTTGATGCATTTATTTTAACCTAACACAAATGCAATATGTCATGTGCAAAACAGTGGGCCAACCACCAAGGGAAAGCATATTCTTTTTCCTTTGCTTCTCAGTTTGTAAAGCTCTCCTTTTGAAACCTGCTTGCGTTTGTGTGGAAAAACATTCAACATGAATTGAATGGTTGAACTACATTAATTCAGCAAATATTTAAGAGTATTAACTCAATTAATAATTATACAATGGAACAATGCTATACAATGAGTCACAGATTAAGGTTAATACATTCTATAAAAGTTTGCGTAGGAGCTGCATGGTCTTCACAGATGTTCTTAAGTTCTTTTATAACATAAATGAGCGCATTTAACACATTTCATGTGAGCTCAGCAGTATTATATTAGCTCATTAACCATGCAAGAGCATCACAAGGTTGCTTATTAATTAATGTGTAACATAATGGAGGGAATAACTGGTAATAAAAAAATGGCAGCACATTAATACGCATTAATCTATCAGTGTACAATTGCACCATTTGAAGGCTTTGACATAGATTAGTCCCAGCTTTTCCTTGGTTTATCTGAATACATTGCGCAAACTTCTATCTCCAGCGGCATATGGGGAGTTAATTACCGCAATGTGCTGACACTTCCCTGAAAGAGATATCTTCGCTGTGTGTGCATGTGTGCATGCATGCATACGTGTGTAATGTGATTACTTTCTCAATGGCTACAGATTTAATTAAGCTTTTTAAGATTCATACTATGAAGCTGATTAATAGAATTATGCAACAAATATATGTTTAAAGCTTGTCTAAGATTCCACTAGAATCCACAAGATTAAGTAGGCTTCTAATGCTGGTGATCAGAAGGCAGGCACATACTTGTCTTGGCCAATTTCGTTGTTATAAATTGTAAATATTATTGATAGTCTCAAAGTAATGAGTTACAATAAAATGTATTTCAATAAATATATTTCTTGAATTCTTTTGATTAAAATCACAGTTGGAGTGTTGCTTGTTTGGGCTTCCGAAGGGTTATTTGAGCTACTTACTACATTAAGGTTGATTCAATGCCAGTACCCCACTCTGGAGAAGACCCTGCTTGATCTGCAAGGCTATTTCAAGGCATAAGTAGATACAATAAGGGTCTTCTTGGGGCCTGGTCTTCAGGGAGGTGCCCCTTCACCATGCCCTCATTTACAGATATATACAGTACCGTTTTCCATGCTCATAACTAATACTATAGGCTTCAGGCCTACAGGCAATGGAGCCAGCACTGCGCGGCCTCGTCCTGTGACCTCCATATCTAAATAATTGGGTCAATATTATGCATGCCTACTTGACTGGGGCCTTGGATCACTACCTGACTACATAAGCGATCATACGTGCATTACAGTGGTGCTTGTTGTTTGATCTAATACTGTACCCCTGTATCATGTGTAAAATCAGAATTGGTCAAAATAATTTGGACAACTGTATGGCTCAGCAGTATACAGCAGGAAACAAACATAAAAATGTTACCATTTAACATAACTGGCAATCTCCCCTTGCATTTTATTGTAGCACATTGAAGAGGTTACCTCAGGATAACTAATTAACAGCAGTGGTTGGTGAGCTGAAAATTAGTGGGGCACAATCTTCTCTTTAAACCGATCATTGTCTCAATTTGTTTTCAGAAATTTTCCTTGATGAACAGGCATGCCAATAATTTATCATTCAATCTCCCTCACACGATGTGAAGAAGCTGTGTGTCAGATCATTGGCATGCTTGTTAATCAATAAATTAAATAATGAGAACAGTTTGAGACCAAAAGGACATTTTTGTTTTTGTGCCCCACCAGTGTTCAGTTCAACAGCCACCACAGTTAATTAGCGCTCAGCTAGGTAAACACATTTTGGTGAAGCATTTGATCAACGTTTTATTTTGCTATGTTGCATGGAAACCAGAGTTGCACTGAATAAACAAATGATCATGAAATCATTTTTTCAGATATGTACTAATGAAAGCTGGTGATTATGTGGAGATTACAGGTGTGTTGGCACAATACAAGATGTACATCCATCAAAAACCATAACTGCCCTTTCATTTACTCTCCAATAAGAAGTATATTGATCTTTTAAAAAATGGGGTTGTTGCATAGATCCAAGGCCAGTTTGTTACCATGAGAACAAGGACACGATTGGTAATTCATCTGTCAATGCCTATTCTGAATTGAAAAGATATTGGAAGACATGTACGGAAGTCACAAGAGACTAGAGGTTATTTGCAAAAACTGCTGTTTTGTTCTTGATTCTCACTGTAGAACTTGTCACTGTGTAATATTTGCTGAAACACAGTGGTTCACTTTAACAAAAAGGAGGTCAACTGCACTGGCTTCAAGTACCTTTACAAGTAAATCAACATGAGTGCTCTCAACTACTTAAAGGTGTTGTTAATTTAGTATGACAGAGATTATTCTCTAAGAAAAACTGAAATTGTTTATTTAAGGGTACATAATGAACCTGAAAAATAGGCTTTTAGTTTTAAGGCACTTAAACGGAGTGATCTGCCAGCATATTGAAAAGCTATTAGACATTGTATAGCATTTGAAAATCCCTGATAACATTTTTAGAGACAAGGTGTTCTTTTTGTTGAATATGAAAGCTGCAATGTATTTATCATGCTTTGTTTCATTCAATAGGAATCACTATTCTAAAGCCTTATTGTATTTCTATGAGAGAGCTGCATTTCCAATTAAAAGCTAAGAATTTCAGAAATGACTGAAAATATTTTGTAATGTGAACACTGCTCAATTCTCCCCCATATTCTCACATAGCAGTCGTGATTGGTTGGTTGAGCTGGGTGGTTTAAAAATAGTGCGGTGTTGGCAGGGTCATTAATTATCTAGTCCCTATGTAGTTAAAACCGGGAAAAATAGTATTTCTCTCACAACTATATTTTATCTACTTAATACACTGTTTTTACATTGTACACTTCACACCAATCATTGTATTTGGTTATGTAGGTTTTAGTATTGAAAATATAATAGTAATATTTCCAATTGTAATAGCTCCAACATTATTTTTCATTTTCATGCTCTAGATGTTTCACAAAACATGCTTTCCCTGGGAGTTTTATTTAAGTATCATGTACGTGTAGTTAATGGGGAAGTAATTGCTAATTCAATTAAATCAAAGTCAAAGAGCATATAGACACAGATTTGTGCATATACAGTATTATTCAGCATTTTTCATATTAAAGATGCTGTAGAATGTACCATGGTGCAGAATACGGAGAAGTAAATCTCAAAAACCATTAAAAAAAAAGGAAATATATGCATGAGAAGAAAATCACTGGTGGGGACTCCTTCAGAGAAGTACTTTATCTCAGTTTAATGAACCCCCTGTAGACATGCCATAAAGAAACACCCATTTATATCCTGCTATTGATTATAGAAGAACCAGTTTTCAGAATATCTGTCTCCCAGAAAATGTGTGCTTTTTCATTGTGACGTCCTGAAAGAAAACTAGAGGAAGACAAGTGAATTACTCTAAAATAGTATTAGAAAACTTTTAATAATGCCTTTCTATGGTTCACTGAGTTCACGTTTTTTAAATGGAAGTATTCTCAGTTGTTCAGTTCATAGATCCTCTCTATAAAACTAAACTATGTACATATATATGTAGGTATATGTACATTTATATGTATGTTTTATACTTCATTAAATATACTATACTTATTAACCCACGTATCTGCTGAGGGAGACAGTGATGGCAGCTGTACTCCTATTCACCTCACTAACATCTTGAATTCTAACCTTAGCCCAGGTTTTTAAGATTTACAGATGGGAACAGGAGTGCAGTTGAGTAATGAAGCTAACAGACATGGCTGATAAACTAGATAAATTAGTCTTTACCATTAGCAATTCTGACCTTCTAACTTCCATCAGAATGTTTCTGCTACTGCAGCCCAGAGAGCAACCAAACCACTCTGCCAGCAATCTGTAAATTCAAAACTTCAGAGCTGAGCCACAGACATTCATATATGCCCCTGACATTACTGTAATGGAAGTACTGCTGCTGCTTTTCATCTGCTTTCTTGGTCTTTCTTGAGTTGAACACATCCATAACAACAGAGAGACTTCTCATTCTCACCATTAAAAGTCCAGCTCCCTTGTCATTTTGTCAATAGTTGTATGAAATAGTAAAGATATTCAACCCTTCTATCTGCGCCACTCCAGTGTTTGTGTCAGAAAGCACATACTATACTGTGTATCAGAACTTCTGCAGAAGATCTGCAGAAAGTTTTTAGTAAATTAAATTGTTTGAAAAAATGTAAGTATCAGGGAAACTGGTACAAGCAATAGTATGGCACCATCTATGGCATCCACTTTAGAATTGGTCTTTCAATACTATCTTTCAATACTCCCAGACTGAGCATATTTGCACATAGTAACATTGAAAGGCTACATACACACGCGCACACACACACAATCATGTGACAATGTATTATCTGCAAAGGTATTTACGTAATGAAAGGCCATTTTTGCAAATTACTTCATCTACCGTCTGAAGTGGCAGTGGATTCCATCACTACTCATAGAAATATTGCCAGTGGGCACAATTAGGATCACATTCATAGCAAAAGAGAATTACAGAGACCAGCTCAAAATAAGGCTGGCTGCACAGTTCTGTGATTGTTTCTGTGCTGTAGTGGCACACACTCTGCTCTGCCTCAGTTGGCCTTGTGAGCTCCCAGGCCAGCATAATTTATCAAAACTGTCTAATCTCAGGCATGCCTACACCATAAATGACATTGTCATTTTAAGTCTAAATTATCATTCTTAAAGTAGCATTAATATTTACGTACTGTACTCCGAAATTACACATACATTTGACATGATAATCAAACAGTGTTTTGGGTATGATTAGTGGGCAAAATGGAAATAATATTTGCAACAGTAACATCACAGAGTGTAGAATGAAAAGTTCTGGGCGCAAAGGCAGATGGTTGCCATCTATGACAGAAATGATTTCAGACTAGTTTACCAGTAAGCTCAGGCTTTAGGTACCCAGTAGGCTCAGTCATCATTGTTATTGTGGCTTTTAAAGTCAATCATTAAGAAAGCTTTCATTTTTTGTATGATACATGTTTAACTAATTCGATCAAATGAAATTATTTAGGTCAGAGGTGTCCAATCTTATCCTAAAAGGGTCGGTGTGGGTGCAGGTTTTTGTTTTAACCCAGCAGTAACACACCTGATTATACTAATGAACTAATCGTGGTCTTTAATCAAGACCTTGATGAGTAAAATCAGGTGTCTTAGTCCTGTGCTAAAACAACAACCTGCATACACACCGGCCCTTTCTGGATAAGATTGGACACCCCTGATTTAGGTTATTGTCCATTTGAGTGACAGACTTTCCAGTATGAGAGCTGCAAGGGTTGAATGGCTCATCTTCTCTCATTTCTTTCTGGAGAAATATCCCATAAGCACCTCCCGTTGGCTTGCCGCCTGCCACTCATAAATGGGAATTCACAGACCTCCCCCAAGGAGACCACCCAAGCCTACTTGACAGGACCTCAGACTTGGTTTGTGACCTTCAGTTCTTCAGATTCTGTCCTGTACCAGAGCTTTGGGACATTGGGAATATCAATCAAAAATATACTGTAGCTTTTGCCACTATGAATATGACATTTTAATGTCCTTTCAATATATGCAGTCTTCCTCCCAAGGGTTATGGAAACATTGTGTATCAGTCTGTGCTACTTTCTTTCATTCAGTCTAGTACTATGAACTGACAGGGAACATTCAAACTAACAAGCTCGACATAAAAATGAGTATTTGCATATTGATGATGATCAATATGTTCACGTGTATCCTATTATTATTCTTAATAAGATAATAAGCTATTTCAAATTCCCCGTTCTACCTCATCCAAACAGCGTTTGGATTCAGATTTGGTGACTGGGAAGGCCACTGAAGAACATTGAACTTATTGTCATGTTCATGAAACCAGTTTGAGATTACTTTTGCTTTGTGATATGGTGCATTATCATGCTGGAAGTAGCCATTCATTGTGGCCATGAAGGGATGCACATGGTCAATAATAATACTCAAATAGGCTGTGCCATTCAAGCAATGAGTGATTGGTATTATTGGGCCAAAAGTTTGCCAAGAAAATATTCCCCACACCATTACGCCACTGCCAGCAGCCTGGACTGTTACACAAGGCAGGTTGTGTCCATGGATTCATGCTGTTGGTGCCAAATTCTGACCATACCATCTGTATGTGTCAACAGAAATCAAGATTCATCAGACCAGGCTAGGTTTTTCCAGTCTTTTACATTACATTACATTACATTATTGGCATTTGGCTGACGCTCTTATCCAGAGCGACGTACAACAAAGTGCATACCCATAACCAGGGGTAAGTGCGCTGAAAGACCCTAGAGGGAAGTAGAATTTCAATTGCTACCCGTACAACAAAGATAAGGACCAGGGCCTATTTTTTATTTATTTATTTATTTATTTATTTTAATCAACAAATAAACAAACAAACAACAAAGCAAAAGTGACCAAACTTAACTATCCAAATACTGCTTACCTAGCCAACTAAAAATACCGAAACACTACGTAAATTACAAGGACAACAATTAAGGTTCACAGGGAGGTAGGGAGGGATGGGGAGAGGTGCTGCTTGAAGAGGTGCGTCTTCAGTTTGCGCAGTTTGCGCAGTTTTCAACTGTCCAGTTTTGGAGAGCCTATGCCCAATGCAGTCTGAACTTTCTGTTCTTGGCTGAGCAAAGTGGAACCTGACATGCTCTTCTGCTGTTGTAGCCCATCCGCCTCAAGGTTCCACGTGTTATGCATTCTGAGATGCATTGGTTATCTGAGTTGCCATAGCCTTTCTTTCAACAAAAACCAGCCTGGCCATTCTCCTTTGACCTTTCACATCAACAAACTGTTTCCATCTGCAGAACTGCCACTCACTGGATGTATTTTTTTCCCTCACCATTCTGAGTAAACTGTAGAGACTGCTGTGTGTAAAAATTCCAGGAGGTCAGCAGTTACAGAACTACTCAAACCTGGCAACAACAATCATGCCACGGTCAAAATCACTGCGATCACATTTTTTCCCATTCTGATGTTGTCTGAACATTAACTGAAGCTCCTGACACGTATCTGCATGATTTAATGCATTTCACTGCTGCTAAACGATTGGCCTATTAGATAATCGCATGAATAAGTAGGTGTACAGGTGTTCCTGATAAAGTGTATGTTTTTTGAAGGTGTTGGTTGCAATTGACTGTATTTAACTATTATTTGTCGACAAGTACTACCTTTATTGTGAGAAGCAGAAGAAAACTCTTTCTTTAGAGGTATTCAATAAGTGAGCTTGTGTACCTCCAACAGTATTCTTGTTTGGTCTCATTAGAAAGAAACAAAAATCATGACTATATCATACTGCTCAGCCTTGCTTCTAACAACATTAACATGTTGATTGCTAGTTTCAGCTGAGACAGTGCTGCCTCTCCCACACCTTCCTGTATTCAGTGTGCCGAACGTTAAACAAGAGTGTTGAGGGCTGCCGGATTTAGAAATGAACCATTTCACCTTAAACTTCACTTCCACAACAATACTTACTTTTACTAATTTGTTCTTTGGACTAGCCAGTTCTAGAATTATTGGCACCTTTGATAAATATGTTTTAAAAAATATAGTGTTAATTATTAAATTGGTTCAACCAAAATCTTTCACCGTTCACCATTATTGCTACCCCTGTTTAATGTTCTGTGTAACCACCCCTGGAAAGGCCGTCAGACTTTTCCTATATTTTATGATAAAATAAGAGAACACATTTGGAGGGATTTTTGATCATTCCTCCAGGCAGAATCAAATGATATCCTTTGGCTTGCACTTATGGACTGCTCTCTTCAGTTCAGACCACAATATTTTGATGGGTTTTAAGTCTGGACACTGAGATGGCCATTGCAAGACGCTGTTTTTACTTAACCATTTCTGTGTGGATTTCCATGTATGTTTAGGGTCACTGTCCTGCAGGAAAATCCACCTATGATCAAGTCTTAGCCCTATTTTCCACCAAAATTTCCTGGTACTGTGTTGAATTCATTATGCCATTGGTCTTAAAATGTGTCCATTAATCACTCTGCAGTGAAGCATCCCCAAAACATCAATGACCCACCTCCAGATTTGGCAGTATGTATGAGGCGCTTCTCCTTGTATGCATTCCTGTTTTGCTGCCAAACGTGTCAATGGTTTGAATGGCCAAAGAGTTACATTTTGGCCTCACCTGAACATAGCAAAGCACTCTCTTCCAGTCATAATACCAAAGACATTTGGCAAACTCCAGATGCTTGGTTTTGTTTATTATGCTCCGTAAGGACTTTCTTTGTGCAACCCTTCCAAATAGTTCCTTGGTAGGTGGAATCTTATGGTTCTTTGGAACTAGTCCTCATGCAGAGCCTGAAACCTTTGAATGTGCATATCCTACCTTTGTCAGTGCACTAGCACAGTCGTAATCTCTTCATTCAATAGGAAGACCTTTTCCTCTTGGCTTACTAACATATTTTCCAGCAGATACTTAAGCTGTTTTTCATTTATTTTGGCTTGTGAGGAATACACATCAATCCAGCAAGAGGCCACTGGTCTCACCCTGCACCTAAGAACAAAGAACACAAGCAAATATTTCATCATTATTGGACCTAGTTTGCTTACATATAAATCCTGGAAAACAATAGCTAGCTCAGTTATCACAGTGATAGAAACAGTGTGGAAGTCAGGAGGTTATACCTGCACTACCTACAATTCGAATGCAAGTGAATAATATCTTTATTGTTTTGTTAGTATGTACTGTATGTCATAAATAAACCAACACGTGCAGCTATGTTCAGGGAATGTTATGCCAGTGCCACCATGCCTTTCAAGAGTTCACTGGCAGGTCAAATAGATGTCAAGCACTCCTGAAGTAAATGTGAAGTAAATCTTATTCATGAAAATAGCGCATGAGAAATGGGTAGAGAAGAGTGAACATTAATGGTTCTTACATTCAAATGTGGCACTCTGCCAACCATACATATACTGTACTGTAACTCGCAGTTAAATAACTGAATAAAAAAATAAAAAAATTGCTGGTATAGACAAATATGGTACCTCACAAAGATGTTGTAGTTGTTTACTTTCGGTATGATGAAATTTTCAGCTTTTAGGGGAAGCAATTTTTGTTAGTCACTCAGTAAAGAGTGAAGTAGGCACATTGTTTTGTTTTTTCCAAACTTGTTTTATTAATTTTGGGCACAATTTTTTTATTGTGATTGAAATTCTGAATCAAGTCCTAATGAAACTTTATTTGTCTTAATTAAGCATTTTCAAGGAAGACAACATGTTCACCATATTACTCCCTAATATTGTAGCATCAAAATAACCTTGTTTTGCTTTTTTGAAGGTAGTTCTACATTTGCTAGCAACAATTGCCCAGAATCACTGATTAAATCAGATTCCAAGAATCTAATCTGATGAATTGTAGTTTCCCTTTCCAGGCACTCTAGAGAGAGTATCTTGGGTCAAGGTTGGTCAAAGACAGTGGAAATAAACCAAGGTTTCCTGGGGGCTACATAAGCTGCCGCACTGACATGCCTGAAATTGGGTACATATAATCAGTTAGTAGCACTTTATAATTTTTCCTGGGCAAAGCAAAATGGCATCTACAGTAAATAATATATGGTTAAATGGCTTTACATTTTACGTAAACTATGGTTTGTACTAGCAAGAGGGATACACATTCATATTGTCATAGACTTGACTGCAGCAGTCTACCTGATGGTACAGAAAGTACAGTCACTGGAGTTTTGTCCAAAGGCCTCAGCTACAGAGTCGTATGAGAGACATTTTTTTATATTTTCAAGTATAGCTTGTGTCCAGCAATCTATTTGTACACTCTAATCTCTTTCATTTCCCTCATTGGGGGACTTATATATTGGGGGATATATTAGGCACTAATAATTTATACCTGTGGCTTTATTAGTTGTTTTACATTTGTTCATGCAGCATTGTGTAAACTGTGGAAATTGTTTTTGGTTCTCACAGGCCATTCATATGAATTATTTGTCCATTTTTAATTTACTTGATTTGGTATAGCCTTGTGATTCTGTGTCTCCGGTTGTTTTCTAGACAGTAACTTCATTCTGGCAAATGCTCAGGTGTCCAAGGGCTTCCCGATCGTGTACTGCTCGGATGGTTTCTGTGAGCTGACTGGCTTTGCACGCAGTGAGGTTATGCAGAAGAGCTGCGCGTGTAAGTTTCTGTTTGGAAAAGACACCAGCGAGCAGATGATCCTCAACATTGATAACTCCCTTGAGGAACGTACGGAATTCAAGGGAGAGATAACATTTTACAAGAAGAGTGGTAAGCCTTTGGATTTTTGATGTATAATGCAATAATTTACCTTTTCTTTGGTGACAGAATAATATTTGAAGGAATTTCTAATTGGCATTTTTTAACATTTTATTTGAAATCATCATTTATGATATTAGTTCTTGAAGGACATTAATGTTTGATTTGCTGTTCAAAGGTTAGGCCACAATATGGATTACCTCTAGGTCTTTAATGAGTTATTTTAGGAAATTGCAGTAGAATAAAACATTGTATTTTTGGAACTAGACAGCTAATGACTTATCAACAGGGGCTTTAACAAAATAACCCATAAAAAGCATTTTCCTCACTGAAGTGTTCATATGAATGTGTTGACGATGAGGGAAATCCTCTCTGGGGCTACTCTTGTATTGTTCCAAAGGCGAGAGTTTCCACATAATTGGTTTTAACAGTCATCTTTTCCCAAGGCCATCTATAACCTTGGAGGCAAAAGCAATTGTATCAAACTGGCAAAGGGGAAGAGGGATGCTGCCCCAGTTATTCTGCTGCCATTACTTTCCGGTAACTCTGAAGAATATTTCACATAAATAGATAATGATGGGGTTATAGAGTGGGAGGACTAAGAGGTAGAAGTCATTTTATCAACACCTTGCCTATGGTGAAGCCCTTAAAGCTGTGGAGTTTTAGCCCAATGGATGGTGGGTTCAAACTATATGCTTTTTCCATACATTAACCCTTTTCTTGATTTAGATATTGTGTATGTCTGATATGAAAAAGTTGTACAGTAAAAATGATCTGCAATTATTGGAAATTAGTCTCATTATCAGTATATAATAACATGTATTACTGTATACATGATTGTATTTTAGATTACCAGATATTCTTCTTATTAGACGCTTTTATCCAAAGCAATAAATGTCCTGTAATATCACTTCCACAAATCTAGTGGAATCATAATATTCCATAATAATCAAATGCAACTACTATCCTTGAGTATTGTTTTGAATGGAATAAGGAGTCTCCTGCTTTAGCTGAAAAATGTATTTTCATGATGGTATAGAAAAAGCAGGAGCTGTGTCTGACGCCAGCAGGAAATAATCAAAATGGATTCCCTCACCTTTGACCAGAGCAATTCACATAAGAATTGCTGTCTGCTGTTAATATTGTGGATCTGAAATTCATATTAAAATACACATTGGACATTTTTCTCTTGATATGAGCATTGCTTTGTGTATTATTTCTCACAGCTGATTTATTCTGGTGCCTCCTGGAAATAGTTCCTATTAAAAATGAAAAAGGAGATGTGGTCCTCTTCTTGGCATCTTTTAAGGACGTCACAGATACAAAGGACAAGATAATCCCAGAGGGTAAGAGGGAAGGTCAGTATGGGCCTCATTACATAATTGTATCCTTAGTAACAAGCGGAAGGCAGGCTCACCTGATATGTATGTTGCTCAAAGACAACAAAATTAAATAAAAACAGATGTGACTTATCATTCGTCCTGTTAATTAAAGTATAATAAATAGGTAAGTATTTAATAAAACCCCCAAGCTTATTTTTGTGTTTCATTTGAGGTTTCCTTTACATTTACAAGACCCTACTGTAATATATATAACAGTTTTTATAGAACAGGCCCTTTAGATTCTTTTACAGCATTTGATGCAGCACCATTGCTCTGCACACCTGAGTTTATATCATGTCTGGGGAATCCTGCAGAATCCCCCTCTTAGATAACCTAGATAAAAATAGCTTCCAGGCTGTGGTTGCCATGCGTCCACTTTGCATTCTGATTGCCAGATTGTCTGTGCAGACAGGACTGGGTTGCAGTCTCAGGCTCGGGGTCTCTGGTGCACAAGCACAGCGATTGGCATCTGTGCTGAGCTAGGCTCTCAAAGCCTCCTGTGAGAGAGAGAGGCCCTTGCTCTCTTTCAATGCCTTTCCTGGGGCTGACCTCGCCGGTTATTAAGTGAGGGGAAATTCATTAGGAGCTAAAAATAAGCGCTGTGCTTCAGCTGGCTCCCTGGCGGGTTACAGGTTTATAGATGATTTCTGTCTTCCGCAACTCCTGCTACGGTCCACTTTTCCCTTGCATCAATAATTAACCGAAAAATGACTGCAAGGTCACAGCTCCGCTGTTTACTCTGGAGAACACATTGTATCACATGCTGATGTAATACATTTGGATGTCTAAATAAAGTCATTAGTTAAGCCTTCTCTAGTTCCCTACTGTAAGATTACTTAATGTTGTGAACTGATTTATTTATCTCCAGTATACGATGATTTTTTTCTTGTAGTGTAATTCATTTATTTTTGGATGTTACTGAGATCCATGGAAAAGGTGTCTTGTGATCGTGGAGGATATTAATTAATGAGTGACATCAAAAAGGTGTTTCTGTATCTTGTGCTCACTCTTATCATGTCATTGTGATTCACAATTACAATAGCTGTGTGTGCTCATCTGGATTTAAATGCTACCATTCACAGGGAAAAACAAGGGCAGGGTCAAAACAGGGCCTCCCCTAAGTACAGCCAGAAATCGAAGCCGGACTATCTTATACCAGATCTCTGGACATCTGCACAGTCGACAGAAGAAGAGCAAACTGAAGCTGAACAAGGTAGAATCATGTCATTCTTGCATTGGCAACTTCATCCTCAAGAATATTGGATCGTGTCTGTAAATCCATAACAATAGCACAATCAAATTCAAATGTAACTACATTAGTCTGTATACCGTAAAAAAAGCAAACATATCCTCCATATACAGTAAAGGTTAAAATGAATTGGGTATACCTATGACTGATTGTCCTCCCAGCTTGAAGAAAAAAAAACACAATAATATTGTCCTGCAACATAAATCATGGTGTTATTAAAATACTGTGACGGAAATGAGAAATTTTCACAATTGTATAACTTGACAAGGTCAAGGCACATCATTGCATTAATGCTGAAATACTGCAATATATTACTTTGATGGGCTAAAGTTTCCTCTAAAGCCTGGCTTAAACTCACAAATCTGTGTCTTCCCCCAAAGTAAAACATGTCATGGCCAAATAAGAACCATTTTACAATTTTGGGAACTATTGTGGTCACACAGCATGTAATTTATTCATTGGGGAAGCATATTTTTGACTGATATGAATTGATGTTATATTATAGTTATGGCATATGGTTTTAAATGTCCTTGGGCAGAATGTGTTTGGAGATCCGCCGGCTCTTCCTGAGTACAAGGTCGCAGATGCAAAGAAATCAAAATTCATCCTGCTGCACTTCAGTACCTTCAAAGCAGGCTGGGACTGGCTGATCTTGCTGGCCACATTTTACGTGGCTGTGACAGTGCCATACAACGTGTGCTTCATCGGAGATGATGATGACCTCACCAGAAGCACCACTGTCAGCGACATTTCTGTAGAGATTCTTTTCATAATTGGTAAGGGGAGAGCATAGTGTACCTTTGAGCAAAAATAGCTAAATTAATATGTGTGATCTTTCATTCATATAAGCATATGAGGCTTGTAAGGCTTGTCATCAATTATAGAAAAGTTGCAACACAAATGCCTTATTACTGTACTAAAATGATTTGCATGTCATCAGCATGTGCTCAGCTACACTAATGTTGCCCACTCTTGTCTGTTCAACAGATATTGTTCTCAATTTCCGCACAACATATGTGAGCCAATCAGGACAAGTTATCTTTGATGCTCAGTTAATTTGCATCCATTATATGACCACATGGTTCATCATTGATCTTGTGGCCGCCCTCCCATTTGACCTTCTCTATGCCTTTAAAGTCAGTGTGGTGAGTACCTTTGCATGATATAATCTGCATGGATTCTAAATGTGCCATGGTTGTGTTTTGTGAAGGTCAATGGTCAATGTTTTGGATGGTTTAATTTTGTTGGTATTTGTTCTGACCTCAGACAAATGGGGGAAGTACATACAATTGAAAGCCTGAAAAATCAATCAATCAATCATAATCATTGGGATATTTTAGCATTGATGCTCTGTGGGTACACTTCAATTGGACCATTCATGATATCACCAACAGAATTTTGTTCAACATGTAGTAATATATACCAACTGCTTAAAAATTCATGGAATTGTATTGTATGGCATAGTAGCGTATGTCACTTGATATACTGTCGTACAGATGATGTAACAAATTATATGTACTTTTTTTTTTATTAGTCATCTAACTAATAATTTTCAATCAGTCATCCCTGTGCTGAGGATCATGTATAATAAAATATTATGTACAGTATCAGGTTTTTTGCACCAAGCAAACTCCCTTGTCTGCCTGATTTTCAGTACAAACAGTGTCAACTTCAAAACAGTAACTTCCAATGTAAGACTTACCTTTCCATATTAAGTGATGTGTGATGTTACACACAAGTGGTAGATACATGATTAAGTTACTTTTCTTGGAAAAGCACATTGACTTCATCACTATAAAAGTATTGTATAGACGCATTCATTGTGTTGGCTTTACCTGCAAATGAATACACATAGAATGCTATTTATTTTACTTCTATCATCACTTATATTTAATTGATAGGTCTTGATATGTTTAAATTTTTTTATTGGTTTTATTGTTTTCATTTTTTAAATTATTTTCATTGTCCTTTTCAAAAGAATGTCCAATAGAATAATTCCCTGGGTTTCTAATCCTGGAAATAATGTATAATTAACCAAGATCAATTGTAATTAATAAGCACTGTCCTTTTTAAATAATGCATAATGTGGATTAGTCATAACTAAAGCTTTGAGAAACTTGTGACCTATTTTCATGACATGCATTCTAATGGGACTCTGACAGGAAACTCTCTAGCCAAGTGCTGTTTAAGTAAGTTGTATTGATTAAGCAATTAAACCATGTTAATATTTAATAATAAGATGGGGGAAAGACACTAATTATGAGAACTATTTATACTCTGCCCCTTGCAGAGAACCTGTGAATGGGCACACCCTCTACATATATATGTCACATTATCAGAGCATGTGAGACCATACCAGGACTGCTGTCTGAAGACAGAACTAATTTATTTCACGCTACCAGCAATCTGCCTGGTGGCTAAAATGGCACGCTACCATCTCTGAAACATTTGAAAAGTGGAGAGTGACAGATGTGTGGTTGAACCCGCAAGCGGCAGTTTCGGAATAGCATGGTCTAATTTATGATTTAACAAAGGCATTTGTTGGTGGAAGTACTCCATTGGAAGCATGGCAATCCACCTCCTCGAGCATTTTTGAAATAAGCATGTTATAAATGAGCGGGCTTTTCAGAAACCATGTCATCTGACATGGGTCATTAACAGTCATTATGCAGTCATTAAACCCTAGCATAGAGCTTAATGACTTTGTATAAGTAGAGCATAGTGTTCTTCCAAAAGTGTCATTGTGGAGACATACATCATGGTCTGCATTCAGTCCTACTGCATAGCGGTTTACCTTTAAATGTAAATGTAAATGGTATAAGCAATACAAAGTGTGCCTCCTGCTTAGATTTGTTACTGAAAGCTAATGGCAAATTGCTTTGTCTGATAGTAATGCTGACAATTCAATTCAATTAAAAGAGCTTTGAAAGTGATGGAACAATATTGACAAAGCCATGTAGTTGATATACACGGACGGATATGATTAAACATTTAATTTTAATCTTAACAGCATTGAAATGTTCGGATAATTTATTTACTTGCTTGCTTTGTGACATGCCATAATATTCTATTGCCATAAAATGGTTGTTTAAGGAAGGTCTTCTTCCCTCAGCCATGGCAATTTGGTTTTCATGCAATATTTTTACTATTTGATTTTGGAATGTATCCCGTGAGGGAAAAATGCATTTCTGTTTCTGCCTCCCCTGTCATACAGTGACCACATGCACACACCTCTCTGGGTAGCCATGTTTTTGTCTCTTCCTCTTTCTATAGCCAACTGGTGGTCACTAGGCCTGTATATGATCAGGGTAGGTCTCTGCTTGATATCTCTGACAAAGTAGAACTATTCAGCCAATTAATCTTTTCTGTCCAGGGCCAAATAGCAATTATAGGTATTTTTCTTTCTAATTTTTCAAACGTTTGCCTCTTACTAGTTGATAATGTGTTGATAATGCTGGTTTGCTAATGGGTGCTTGGTAGACCATAGGTCAATGTGTCAATGTACTGTATCAATGTCTCAAGTGTTGTGAACTGAAATATGCGAGCCAGGTAGAGGACAGAGTTTTCTGTCAGCTTTGCTTTGCTTAAACAATGGTAAATAACCTGACCATGTGTCCCCTGTGAGGTACCATTGTGTATACAGCTGATGAAACATTCTTCTGCCTCCCCCCCCCCTTTCAAACGAAAAAGAAGGAATAATGTGGCTATTCCACTGGGCCCAATTAAGAAGCGCTTGTGTGCAAGATGTGGCTTTCTTTGTGTGTGCAGGTCTATGCTTAGGGCCATGAAATATGGCCTTCAGTGTTCTGCAGGACATCTCTCAAAGTTCTTGGCAATTATGGGGTGACCTGGCCCTCCTGTGATATCCCTGCGCCCTCAGCGCTCTGTCTGGGGACCGCCTGGCATTTTCATTATTAGACTAAAAAAATATCAGCTGCCTTTCTCTTGTGGCAGAATGTCATTTTCTTGCACAGCCTAAGCTTAATCAGATTATCAATGAGACCATGAGACAGCCCCTCTAAGGTGTGTCATTTCAGTCAGGACAACTGTGAGGCCAAGCTATGTGCCACATTACACTTTAAATATGTGCTGAGCTTCATGGTTAGGAATTACAGTTTACATTGGGTTTGCTTATATTCATTTATTATGTCATCACAGAATCAAATCACAAGCTATGATCACTGCTCACTGATTACACTTGATACTTTTGCTGAATTTTTGTTTCTCCCATACTTTGTATAATTATAATTTTAGGCCTATGGCTACACTGTCCTCTTTGGAAGGGCAGACAAGTGTGGTGTTTATATTGCTTGTAAGAGGACCACTAAAATGTCTTTAATGGATCTTATTCACTTTTCTTTATCTGCAGTGCTGGCACAAATTATGAACACTCTGCAAAAAGAGTTTAATAACTAATGCTGTATTTTTCAACATTACCACTTTTTGGCATAATAAATGTGATATGTAATAAATGGAATATCAACATAAAACAAAAATGAAGAAATAATTAGCATTTGTGTTAAACAAGTAACATTATACAGTATATATTAGTTCATACCTACGTAATGTATCTAATGTATCTTATTGTAGGAAATTTCATAATCCGCTTGAACATATTTTTTTGCCCAGTATGTTTCTTCAAAAAATGATAATATTCATGTATCAGAAAACATGGAATGTATGAAGGTGTTCATGTGTACACTCACCATGTTACTATTTGAACAAAGCAGGGCAGGAGAATGTCAATTCTCCAAAGCAAAACGTGCCATGCATGCACATTGCCAGATGTCTTTGTGCAACTACATTTTCATTTCTTTGTGAAATGCTCAAAAACTCACAGACATTAGCTCACTCATCTTCACTTTTTTGTGAAAGAAAAACCTCCAATTGATTAAGATGTAAGATGAGGCAGGGGAATATCTGCCTAATGATGCCCTCCATACTTGGGTTAAGTGGAGTTCAAGTATGCCACCTCATAGGACTCCCAGCCTCTGTAAGTACTGAGGGGGTTTCACTCCAATGGAGCGTATCTGCCCACCAAGGGCCTGAGTTGAATAGATGAAAACTCTACCGTGGTGTCAAAAGGCTGTTTTTAATATGCAGTAAAGAGGTTCCTGATTTTATAAATGTGAGTTGCACCATCTTGCATTTGTGTACATGTCCACATTACATTACAGGTGGAGACAGTAAATGTATTATTATTTAATTCATTTGAAGGTTATGCCCTGTTGACAAATTCAGCCCTGGTGGGAAAATTAATCTCCTGTGTCTGTTTGTGTATCACTCTGGGGTTCCTGCTGCACTCATTTGTGTCTGTTTTTCATTAATCTGTGAGGGTACCTCTTGCGATTCAGCTTCCTGTATCCCTGCTGCTGGAGACTTGCCAGACACCTCGTCTGTCTTTCCGCGTGTTATAAAATTAGAGCTGCCCTCCGTTCCCACTGCCAAGCACTTTATTACGTTTCAGCACATTTATTATTCCATTTACTGGATCCAGCATTCACATCTGGGTCCCCCTCTACGCGGCCCCACGTGTTGCCAACATAAAACAAACGGGCATGTCTGCTGCCGGAGCACCTGCCCACCATTATGCATTTAACGCACATATCCCGCACGAGTCACAACAAGAGAAACCATAACCTCGGCGCAGAGCTTTATATATGGTACAAGGCAAGCAGGTCTGAGGAATGAATATAGCTATCAGTGTCTGTTACGTATTATTCATCCATAACAGATGCATTGTTTGGGACTAATACTTTGTAGTGTGCATTGTTCATGCCAAAATGCTTTGGCTGTATTTTGACGTTCACGCAAAAGGTGCTTATCGTTTCCATTTTCAGAAAGCTATATGGTTGTACCTTAATGCACAGCACACAAGCGTCTGATGAATTTACAGAGAGTTGCATCATTGTATCAGTTGCCAGTATACACTGTTTGAGACAGGAGGACTGGTTAATTGGAACATTGAGCCAGGACAGCCAGTGTCTGGCAGACTTCTGTGTTAAGGAGTGTGGCCAATGCACTTGGTGTTCGCATTTCATTCACTGTCTCTCACAGTTCAGAAAATTTCTGAGGTCAAGTCTGCTGGAAACTAATGAAAGTCTGTCAGGTCAGGATCTCTGTGTGAAGCTCTCAGAGTAGTAGTATTTGCATAGAATAGTAATGCAATATGAAGTATAATAAGTAACATATTAATAATGAATTACTAATTACACACAAAATAATTATACGTATTGCTGAAATACAAAACAATTGGCTTTTGTGGAATTTACTCAGTTTCTGTGAAGTGCTGCTTGCAGTACATGAGTAAACAACATGGTTTCAGATTGAATCTGGTCTGTCCCTGTGCTGAATGAGGCCAGCAGCCCTACAGGGGCTGCATCAAATTGGGTTCATATCACCCAAGGGATATACAGGAGGGATTTAGTCAGCGGTGATAGCAGTGGCCAAGCGACCCTGTTGGCCATCTGGACCCCCGTGGCTTGCTTTTTGTGTACGCGTATGATAGGGTCTCCTCCGCCACCACCCTGCGAGTGCGTGGATTGTGGCTGTGGAGCGAAAGAAAAGCAGCTGGGTGGCACGTATGTTTCAGAGAAGAATCTCAAATTGCCGTACTCTCCCAAGCCAGCAGGGGAATGAGCATGCTTGTACATAGCTCATAAATGAGACATTCCACATAGACAATTGTAAAAAAAAATTAAAATACAGTAAAATAAACATGACATGACATGAAAATTAACATTAAAGTCATTATTTAATTACATCATGCATACTTCCACATATATTCTAATTTATGATATTTACTGTACGAGTATAATTCCTCCTTTGACGGTTTGACCGGGTCCATAGTGGGTGTCTCAGTCCAGACCAAACCTTGATGGCCTAAACCTGGCAGAAGTGTTTAATGGGGGCCATAATGTGTCCAGGTGTCAGTGGTACATCTGCTGAAGACGGTGCGTCTGCTGCGCTTGCTGCGCTTGCTGCAGAAGATGGACCGCTACTCCCAGCACAGCACGGTGGTGCTGACCCTGCTGATGTCCATGTTCGCCCTGCTCGCCCACTGGATGGCCTGCATCTGGTACATCATCGGCAAGAAAGAGCTGGAGGCCAACGCGTTCTCCTGGGACATTGGTGAGCGTGTGGTGTCTCTCCCCCCACCTCAGGGGGGATGTGAACTCTAAACTAAATATACTCTACAGTTAAGCCTGTATTGGGTGTGCTGTGCAAAGAACTTCATGTTGAGTGAATTTGTTTAAAAATATCTCCGGGTCTGTCCTGCATATTCACTTGGAGTAATAACTTCTAACTTCAGATTCAATCGTTATTCATGGCACACATATCGATGCTTAAATACATTCATTTTCTGGATTCTCAAACATGATATCTTAGCAGATTAGACGTCTTACTCGCCTCATTCACATGAAGAGCATATTCATCCATAACATAGTTTTAAAAACTGACCTGATTCCTTCTGTATTATAGATTATTATGGGTGGGAGATTAAATGATATTGTGAATATGTTGGGTTTTAACATGCAGAAATTGGGTACGTATATGACCAGCGTGGTTGCTGTGGGTCACAGGTTGGCTTCAGGAGCTGGGGAAACGCCTGGAGTCTCCGTACACCAGTGGGAACGGCACAGCCGGACCCCCCATCCGGAGCGTCTACATCACCTCGCTCTACTTCACCCTCAGCAGCCTCACCAGCGTGGGCTTCGGTAATGTCTCCGCCAATACCGACGCGGAGAAGATCTTCTCCATCTGCACCATGCTCATCGGAGGTGCGGACTGTAGATTCCTATTTCTTTTAGTTTTATTTTTTTTTTCTTTCTACAGGGAATAAAAAAGGCTAGAAATTTAGTGCTGGCTAGTGAAAACAGCATATACCTAGAATATTAAACACAATATTATGAGTAGTGCACATTCTGTGATTAGATTAATGTAAATGAATCAGAGAAGTACATTCATATTTTTCACATCATTTGTATACTAGCCTACAGAGAGAAAGGATCTCCTGTACAGTGTGGATCAGATACTGGGCTCACTGGGCTGATAGCTTGTGTTGAAGACATGCTGACAAGCAGCTGTCCAATATGCCCAGCTGAATAAAATGATATTTTATTAAATGGCAGCTATGTAATTATCTGTGGATGAGGGAATGTATCAAGCAATTAATTCTGAATAATTAATTCTTGAGGGTTATCCTATCTAATAGAAAATCTTCATAATCAATTAAATTATAGCTCTTTTCTGTATATAAGATACCAATTTCATGCCAAATCAGGTCAAACCATGCCAAACCAGGTCACTTTAAGAATTTGCCAAACAAGTTTAAATAAAGTTAATATACTCATAAATTCCCATATGGAAAATATTTGTTTCAAAGTAAACCTTCTTTTCAATATACTTTCATTGCAGTCATTGTAATCCTTGTTGTATCTTCTCCACAACCCCAGTTGCAGCCTACATACTGTTAGCTTAGCATCTGACTTGGTGCTCGCCCTTCCCTCCTCAGCCTTAATGCATGCCCTTGTGTTCGGGAACGTGACGGCCATCATCCAGCGCATGTACTCCCGCTGGTCCCTCTACCACACCCGCACCAAAGACCTGAAGGACTTCATCAGGGTCCACCATCTGCCCCAACAGCTCAAGCAGAGGATGCTGGAGTACTTCCAGACAATCTGGTCCGTCAACAACGGGATCGACTGCAACGAAGTACCGTACTCATGGTTTATGGCATATTCACAGGACCCATCTCTGACCCGCCTTCTTTTTCAGGCTGAAGTACTGCTGATGCATCTAAGCTGACAGTGATCAAATGACATTACATTCAGAGGAAATTAAAATGTAAAGAATCGTGTATTGAGATACCACACATCTACTTATTTATTCACTTTTTATGTTCAGTTGTTCTGTGTTGTGTTAATAATTTAGAACCTTTGCTGACTTTTTTCTCTTTTGTTGAAATAGACATATATACAACCTGGAGACAGAGCACCCTTTATCTTGTAAATGTGAAACATTTATTACTTGAGTGCAAGTATAAGCTTTGTCTATACTTTATGTGTTGTTTAGAGGACTAGAATGGCTATTTTAAGATGTGCATTTGCTGCATCGTCAATAAATGTTCACATTCACAAGATTTTTCCCTCTCCTGGTTATCTTTATTTTAACAATTTTCTGAGGATGTTATTTATTCAACTGCAGGCTTTTCCCAAAATAGTAGTTCATCTTTTGTTTCATGACATATTCTTTCTACAAAGATATCTAAATTAGGAGTGTTTCCTGGGTGTACAACAAGCTCAAGTAAAGCATGTATATTTGAAATCGGTTCACAACAATGTCTTCCCTAATACAACAAAAATAATTGGTCACAAGGCCTTTTTTGAAATGTTCATCACAGTGAATAGAAATGTCCAGTGATTGCCTTGAAGGCAGCGCTTTATGATTTGAGTGTGCGTGGCCTTAATAACTAGCCCGGAGTGGTAATAGTAGCGTTGTGCTTTGTGTGCACAGCTGCTGAAGGACTTCCCTGATGAGCTGCGCTCTGATATCACCATGCACCTCAATAAGGAGATCTTGCAGCTCTCGCTGTTTGAGTCCGCCAGCAGGGGGTGTCTCCGTTCCCTCTCGCTCCACATCAAGACCTCTTTCTGTGCCCCCGGCGAGTACCTGCTGCGGCAGGGCGACGCCCTGCAAGCCATCTTCTTCGTCTGTTCAGGCTCCATGGAAGTGCTGAAGGATGGGATGGTTCTCGCTATCCTCGGTACGAGGGGGAGCCGCAAACCTCCTGCCAGAGTCACTCACTCTCTGCAAAGTAATGAGCTGGTGCAGGCGAGCACACACACCCTGGAATCTGTCAGCCTCAAAATCTGTCAGGGCTGACTGGCATTGTTTAAAATGTCAGCTGAAAATGTATGCGCATAAATCAGTCCTCAGCCAGGTCCCTGCAGTGGGTTACAGGCACAAATGCTTATTTTTGTCACTGAAACCATCTAATCTGCCAATCGGATGCAGAAGATTAGGCTCCCTTTAGTCTGTGATGCCAGCCTGAAGAGACCACTGTGAATGTGGATGGGGCAGTGAAAAGCTGTGGAATCTCCATTTCTATTTAGCCTCTTCTGTGTGTGTGTGTGTGTGTGTGTATGTGTGTTTGTGTGTGAGTGTGTGAGTGTGTGTGTGAGTGTGTTTGTGTGTGTGTGTGTGTGTGTGTGTGTGTGTGTGTGTGTTTGTGTGTGTGTGTGTGTGTATGTGTGTATGTGTGTGTGTGTGTGTGTGTGTGTGTGTATGTGTGTGTATGTGTGCGTGTGTATGAGTGTGTGTTTGTGTGTGCGTGTCTGTGTCTGTGCGTGTGTGTGTGTGTGAGTATATGAGTGTATGTGTGCAAGCGTTCATGCATTTGCATGCTGTGAGAGGTGGGGCAGGACACTGGCTGTGCAGCACCTGTGCTGTTTGATGAAAAATGCTTTCCCCCTGTCTGAACACTGCTAATGCTTAAAAGGTCAGGCTGACATGCACTCTGAAGTGCTCTCCTGCTAAATGCTCTGTCAAACTCATAAGAATATTCACATCAAAACAAACTGGGATTTGGAACATTTTGAATATAATCAAAGAAAGTAGTTAATTAAGTAGTTATTAACATATGCTTCACTTTTAATATTTTTTCATAAAATTTGATTTCTGCAGGAACATATCCAGAGTAGTTTTATTGTATGTGAACAAATGTGGGGAACTTTTTTCCATAGTTATGGTTGCCTGGTTGAACCAAATTCTTGTGACACAATGGTTCATTATAAGCTGTGTTCAAAACACTTTGAAACCAAGTCACATTTAAATGTCCAGTACCGTAAATCCTTAAATTGTGTCTATTTGAAGCCGGGCCTCGGATAAAGGCCGGCCCCCAAATACAAGCTGGGGTAATATTGCCTACCAGTAGGGCTATCAGTCCATTAGCACTAGAAGACATTGTTTCGATTTAACTCAATGAAATAAAAGAGCTCTTCTTAATGTTTTATATTGTTGGTTGGTTTAATACTGTTGCAAATGAAAAGTCGTTGTCCTACACCATGGGTCTCCAACACGTTGCTCTACAAGGCTGAAGCAGTATACATTTAAACACAATTGTTGCCGCGAGGCATTCCAGCCAACGAATGTAATAAAAAGTAAATCTAACAAAATAAAAAATTAACTCAATTTAGGCTACTTGGCTACGCAATAAGGTTTCCATGTATTTACAGCACAGCGCACGTTCAATTAATGAATGAAAGCGGCTGCCTTGACTCGCAATAAACAGACAGGTGGAAATCTTCAACTACATAAAACTTAACAGTGAACCATCAAATACCCCCCAGATTTCAGTGCCCATCAGTCCCAACATTTAGCAATAGAATCAAACAGTCCAAAAGTAAATTAAAACCCAAACCAACGCGAAAATCTTTTGACACCCTACCGGTATGCTGCTCCAAACGAAACGCATGTCTCACAATAAAACGCACTTTAGGAAAAAAAATCCTTAACTTGCTGTTATCTACGCTAATTTGTTATTGTTCTTGAAGGAGTGTCTGGCAAGTTGTTATTTTATGAAGACGCATCTGTTTTGGCTTTCATTAATGGTTTAGCTACTCAAGTTGCGTTTCTGAACGGTTGCAGGAAGTGTTGAACAGTGTTGGCCCAGTTTAAGTGTAGCCTTTTACTTTATTTCTAAGAATAAAATTCTACAACAGAAGCCTAATAAGAAATAAAGGCCTGCCTCGAATACAAGCCTGCCCCAAATAAAGGCCTGTGCTTTGTGCAGCCTAAGTAAATAAAAGACCCCAGCCACAATTTGAGGATTTACGGTATATGCCAAACTTAAACTACTGGTGTTTATTGCATATTGTGATAATATGAATTTAATACACTTATAGTAATAGTAATAGCCTGTCTTTATTAATGTGACCCTCCTAATAGGTTCAAGACTTGCAGAGCTTCAACGAACGGTTGCATGATACTGGTCCAATTGTCTTTTCAACCATTCAGGAAAAGGCGACCTCATTGGAGCAAATCTGTCTGTCCATGACCGGGCGATCAAGACAAAAGCAGACGTGAAGGCGTTGACATACTGCGACCTCCAGTGCATTAGTTTGAAGGGACTGTATGAGGTGCTTGACCTTTACCCTGAATACTCTCACAAATTTGTTGAGGATATCCAGCAGGACCTCACTTACAACCTGCGGGAAGGACAGGCCAATGACGTAAGTCTCTCACCGAATTAATTTTATTAATTTCACATTGTACTTATTTTTGTATTACTTCTACCAGCCTGTGGATGTTGCACAAGTTAGGAAAGGTTGGTTGGGTCCAAAAACCTGGACAGTACCTGGGCTGATTCATGTGAACAAAACTATATCAATATATTGCTTTAGCTGTTCAAATATACATATAAATTAAGTTATGTCATTTTATACATCATAATTAAGTTGCCTAAATTACATATGGTGCTGATATTTTGGTAGTGCAAGCTGGCTACCTAAAATGAATTCATAGGAGATGAATTATGCAAAGCATATGTGTTATACCCAAAAGAATATCTTGAACACTGTTGGAATAGACTATAATGCAAAAATTAATCTTGTAAAGTCCAAGGACAATATGTTCGTGATAAAATTTTATTGAATTGGTAGCTGAGTTAATTTCATTTTATTGCCATCCTTGAGTGGCATGATCTGCATTGATACACTAGGGCTTTTAGCATGAAGGGAGCTTTTAGTACCCAAATGGGACCTTTTCATGAGGGCAGGAGAGATGCTGCTTTACTTTACTTACTTGAGTCCCTTCTGACACTGGGATTGAAAGCTACTGTAATAGAGACGAGGGAGATCTACGCAACGCCATCTTGATGGCCAATCAGGGCAAAGATGCGCTTTAGCGACCGAATTTACATACGGTGGCTATATAAGCGACATCGCAGGCCGTCATTCTTTCTTCGAGACAGGGCCTGTGAAGCTTAAAGCTCGCTAATAACTCATAGAACAATGGGTACCGCTGTACCCGGAAGTTCTATTTCTTTATTAGCTTCACTTTAAGCTCTATGGGAACCCTATAGCCCACGCCCTGTCGTCAACATCAGCCCCCTGATGCAGAACAACAGCCGATGGCAGTGATAGCCAATCAAGAGGAGCTCCCCTCAATAGCCAGCCCTTTTTCATGCATGAAAAAAAGGGGGGACTGTATAAACTGAGGAGCCACAACCATCCCCAGCGCTCGGTTCATGTAAACCAGCTACCGAATACCCAAGCCGGGAGATGGTCAATATATACATGCACGCCTCTAGCCACCGCATAGAGGCGTCGCACATAATGTGTTTGAGCAGCAGCAGCTAAATGTCCTGCACACTGACCCCTTTAAAAAGTGCCTGAGAAGCTGCCATGCCTCGAGTAGAGTGGGCGCGAACCTCCGACAGAGGGGGCAAGCCCATACACTCATACGCCCAGTTGATTGCGTCAGTAAGCCAATGGGAAAATCTCTGTGCCGTAACAGGTTTTCCCTTAGCAGCAGCACCATAACAGACAAACAGCTGATCTGCTTGTCGAATAGGCTGCGAACGTCGTACGTATATCGACAGAGCACGCACTGCGCAAAGTTTATGCAGCATAGCATCCTCCTCATCGTCATGAGGAGGGGGCTTGAAAGCCACCAGGTCCAATACCCGTGAGCGGAAGGACGTGGTGATAACCTTCGGGGTAAACGCAGGGTTCAGTCTCAGCACAACTCTGTCAGATCCTGAAAAGGAGAGACAGTCCGGGTGCACAGACAAGGTGCATAAATCGCTTACTCGCTTAGCAGAAACTAGCGCAGTAAGCAGCGCCACCTTAAGGGACAAAGCTCTCCACTCAACGCTCTCCAGCGGTTCGAAAGGAGGGCTACACAAGGCTTTTAGTACCACCGTTAAGTCCCACTGCGGAACACGGGGTGGGGCCACGGGTTTCAGACGCCAGACGCCCTGGATAAAACGCTTTACCAGGGGGTGGGCAGCCACCGTAGAGCCACCATAGCCAGTATGACACGCAGAAACTGCGAAGACATACCCCCTTAACGTGGACAAAGATAACCCCTTATCAAGTAGGCTCTGCACAAAGTTGAGCACTACGGATACGGGGCACACCAGGGGGTCCTGAGAGCGTTCGAGACACCAAGTCTCGAAGGCCTCCCATCTGCCTTTATAAGCCATTGTAGTTGAGATAGCGCGAGCATGCTGTATAGTATTTACAGCTGCCTCGCTCAATCCCATGTTCACGAGCCTGCTCCTAACAGGGGCCAAGCCGTGAGGCGCAGCCTGCTTGGGTGGGGATGAAAAATGGTCCCCGCCCCCTGTGACAGGAGGTTCCGGCGCTGGGGAAGTCGCCACGGGACGGCGGTCAGCAGCAGGGCTACATCGGCCATCCACTGTTTGTGCGGCCAATCTGGCGCGATCAAAATCAGGGGTTTCCTCTCCTCTCTCGCTTTGGCTAGTACCTGCGGTACCAGACCAAAGGGAGGGAAGGCATAAAGGATGCCCTTGGGCCAGCGATGGGCTAGCGCGTCCACTCCCAGTGGGGGCGAGCCGGTTGCTGTCATCGCAAACCATAATGGGCAATGCGCATTCTGTCGGGAGGCGAATAAATCCACTCTCGCTTTCCCAAAGCGTGACCACACCTCTGCCACCACGAGTGGGTGAAGACACCACTCTAGGGGGGAGGGACCGCCCCGAGACAAGAGGTCTGCGCCGCAGTTCAGCTGCCCCGGGACGTAGAGCGCCCGTAAGGAGCGAACTCGCGGGTATGCCCAAGTCCAGATCCTCACCGCCAGCCGGTGTAGATGTGGACATTTGGTGCCGCCCTGTCGGTTTAGGTAAGCGACTGTCGCTTCTGATTAGAACGTGTCTGCCCCGAAGAAGGGGTTCGAAACGTTGTAATGCAAGCCATACTGCTGTGATCTCCAGCACATTGATATGAGGCAGAGGAGGGTTCCACAACCCGCTCGCCATCATTCCATTGCAGACCGCCCCCCACCCCTTGGTGGAGGCGTCTGTGTATACAGGGACATGAGTGGAGATAGCGCCCATTGGCACACCGACACTCAGCATTCGCCCATTTCGCCAGTGCGAGAGTGCTCTCACAACCGACTGCGGAATGCGAAACAGCTTTGCGCGGTCTCTCATTGGATCGAAATGCATTCGCTTGAGCCAGAATTGCACCGGTCTCATGCGTAGCAATCCCAACGGAACCACGGCGATTGCTGCCGCCATTAAACCCAACAGGCGCATAATCGTGATTCCACTGATGCAGCGACCTGGGAGAAATCGGCAAGCGTGGTCTCTCAGGGAAGCAATTCTCTCCTGAGAGAGACGCGCCGTCATTGACAATGAGTTCAGCCGGAGCCCTAGGTACTGAACACACTGGCTCGGGGTGAAAACACTCTTGTCGCGATTGATGGTGAAACCCAATCCTTCGATGTGGGTTATCAGCATCTCTGTGTGTTTCGCAGCCAACTCCCTGGAAGGGGCTAACACAAGCCAGTCGTCCAGATACGTTAAAACACGTATGCCCTGTTGTCGCAACGGGGCGATAGCAGCCCGCGCCACCATTTCGAAGGTGCGGGGTGCTAGGGACAGACCAAATGGGAGTTTGGTAAATTCGTATGCTCTTCCCAGAAAAGCGAAACGAAGGTACTGCCAATGGCGCTGTACAATGTTCACATGGAAGTAAGTGTCTTTTAAATCTACGAGCGTGAACCGGTCCCCTTGGCTGATTGAGATCATTACGCGCTTGTGCGTTAGCATCTGAAAACGTCGTTTCTCCAAATGACGGTTCAGTGCTCGCAGGTCCAGTATTGGTCTCACACCACCGTCTTTCTTTGGAACGAGGAAATAAAGGGAATAAAACCCTCGCATTTCGTCGTGTTTGGGGACTAGGCGGATCGCGCTTTTTGCCAAGAGAGTCTCTATCTCTTGGGAAAGTGTGCTGTTTAGATGCAGGGGCATATTCGTTTCCCTTACTCCTACAAAAGGAGGAGGGGGGACAGCGAACTGTAACGCGTAGCCTGCTCTGATTACAGTACTGAGCCATGGCGTCAGCTTGCACTTCTGAGTCCAAGCACAAAGGTTGAACGCGGACCTGGTTGAAAGCAGTGCAGACTGTACCACGGGCTTCTGAATTTGCAGAAGCCCGGCTCTTAAGTGGGGGCGGGGTCGAATTCGAGCCAGCGACCTGGTGTTTATCTGGGATAGGCCGACGTAGAGTCCTGGCCGGCTTCGATTCTGAGCCGGCGAGGACTCCAATACTGCCTGAATGTCGGGGAAAAAGGCCCCTTTTGACTGGGAAATCACCAAGCGCTGATGCCAGCTTTGAGGCAGAGGGCAAGGGAAATGTTTGTGTAACAATAGGGGGAGTGTGCTTTGTGACTGTAAGGGCGAAACTCGCTCCCGAGTAGGCGCTAGTAAAGTCTGTGATACAGGAGGGGTGTCCACTCGACCGGATCGCCTCTATGACACTCTCCCGCGGAGATTCAGGAACGCTTCTGGGCTTTCGATTGAGGCGGGTGAGCCCTGGGCGCAGCAGGGTTGAACGGCTTCGTCCAAGCCTTGCCGCTAGCAATAGCGGTAGCGTCTCTACGGCCACCGGGCTGCTCCTCAGTTGAGCGCCGGGTAGACGACACAGGAGTGCGGCGAGTCTTAGACCACGAACGGCGATCCTGGCGTCTTGCATCTGAAGCAAGAGGCAGGTGCTTCTGCAGAGTGGGTCTCTCCTCATCCAGTCGTTTAAACCTCGCTATCGCTTCGGTCACCGCTGGACCGAAGAGACCGTCGAGAGAGACTGGGGCATCAAGGAGGGGGACCTTGTCCGCTTCGGGGAGTGCCGAGTTCGCTAGCCATAAGTGCCGGAGAGAGGCTACACTCCAGCCCATAATCCATCCAAAATCCTGTGCCAACACCTGGGTGAGGTGCAGGATTGCGCCCGCGTTCTTCCTCAACTCGGCAGAAACATCATCTGTGAGGGAGGAAGTAAGGGACTCGATCAAGTTCGTCTGTGCTATCGCTAGGATAGCAAGATTGTTCGTTGCATCGGCGCCTTGGGAACCGCAGATAAACGAACGTTCAGACAAGGCAGCTGATATCTGCCCAGACCGAGTGGGAAGGTTAGGCTTCCTTGCGCTCCACCTTGCTGTGGGGGCGAGGAGATGAGTAGCAAGGAATCTTCGAGTCGCGGAACCCCCTCCGTCTGAAGCTTTTGTCGGCCCGACACCACCGTGAAAGGCGAAAAAGACACTACCGGGGCTTTCGTAGAGAAAGGCTTGTCCCAGGTTAGCTGCACGTAGTGCTGTACAGACGGGCAGACGGGGGTCGGTTGCACACCGTGCCTCGATATGTCGCGCCTGTACACTGGAGCCACCAGCTAGATTACAGGCGCTGCAGGAGGAGGGGGCCAGGGGAGCTCCGCTCTGGTCGCCGCCGCTTTCATCACGACCGGAAAGTCTTTCAACAGGGAGGGGTGGTGCTCCAACTCACCCGTCGCCGTTGGGATAGCGACAGAGCCTGAAGGCTCCAAACTGTTGTCTGGAAGCATCTCCTGATCACTAGAGTGGAGAAGGAAGTCGTCGTCCTCCTCCCCAGAGCTGTTAGCGAGGGTTAGGAGCGCCTCTTCCAGATGGACCGTGTCAGACGGAACCCTGCCATCGTGCAGGTTCGGTCTGTCCTCCTGAGAGTGCATGGCAAAAGGCTCCGGGAAGTCAGCCCAACTGGCGTCTTCGCGGTGCATGCTTGCCCGGCGCAGTAACTCCTGCGCCCCGAGTGCAGCGCAGGCGGTGCAGGTCACCTTAGTTAAGGCCGCGAGAGCATGGGTCTCGCCGAGACACATAACGCAAGAAGTGTGAGGGTCCGTACCCTCCACGGCTCGTCGCACCCTTGGCACTGCTTCATGGCGAATCTTCGAGCTCAACGTTGTCTAGCGAGGGCCTTTGAGTCGGGAAAAAAGCTCCTTCCTCACAGCGGCGCGTTTCTGCTCGCAGACGAAGAACTTCGGCGTGGTAGAAACGTAAGTCTCCAGCTAGGTTGCTAACCTTGCGCTGAAAATTTGAGAAGAAAGAATGACGGCCTGCGATGTCGCTTATATAGCCACCGTATGTAAATTTGGTCGCTAAAGCGCATCTTTGCCCTGATTGGCCATCAAGATGGCGTTGCGTAGATCGTTTTCAGTCTCGAGATTGGATAAAATCCAATTCCCATAGAGCTTAAAGTGAAGCAAATAAAGAAATAGAACATAGCGCACAATTTTTAGGTGAGCAAAAGTATTGGAACAGAGAGTATTTAAGTAAATGAAAGTAAATAGCACTTAACATTTGGTAGCATATCCCTTGCTTGCAATAACTGCATCAGGCCTGTAACCCTTTGACATCACCAAACTGTTGCATTCTTCTTTTGTGATGCTTTTCCAGGCTTTTACTGCAGCCTTTACTGCAGTTGTTGTTTATTTCAGGGGGAGGGGGGGGGTTCCCTTCAATCTCCTCTTCAGGAGGTGAAATGCATGCTCAATTGGGTTAAGGTCTGGTGATTGACGTACCCAGTTTAAAAGTTACTTTCACTTTTTCTCCCTAATGAAGTCCTTTGTTGTGTTGGCAGTGTGTTTTGGGTCATTGTCTTGCTGCATGATGAAGTTCCTCCCAATTAGTTTGGACCCATTTCTCTGTCAGTTGGCAGACAGAATGTTTTTGTAGACTTCTGAATTCATCCTGCAGCTACCATCATGAGTTACATCATCAATAAAGATTAGTGAGGCCACTCCAGAAGCAGCCATGCAAGCCTACGGCATGACACTTCCTCCACCATACTTCACATATGAGCTTGTATGTTTTAGATTATGAGTAGATCCCTTCTTTCTCCACATGTTTGCCTTTCCAAGACTTTGATAGATGTTAATCTTGGTCTCATCAGTCCATAAAACTTTGTTCCAGAACTTTTGTGGCTCATCTCTGTACTTCTTTGCAAACTGTAATCTTGCCTTCCAATTCTTACAACTGATGAGTGGTTTGCATCTTATGGTATAACCTTGCTGCTCTCTAAGTCTTCTTTGAACGTTGATTCAGATACCTTCACCCCTGCCCTGTGGAGTTTGTTTGTGATATCACTGACTGATGTTTTGGGGGGTTTTTTCACAGCTCTCACAATGTTTGCTGTTGTTTTCCGCGGTCGACCTGTTCAATGCCTGTTGCTCAGTATGCCAGCGTTTTGTTTTGTTTTTTTCGGGACATTCAAAGTTATTGTAAAAGATATCTCCAATGCTTGTGCAAAGGCGATGACTATTTTCCCCCTTTTCTAAGCTTCAAAATGGCTTGCATTTCTCCCAAAGAGAGGTCCCTGGTCTTTATGCTGGTTTATGTTTTCTTACACAAATGCAGACTTCACAGGCAAAATCCAAGGCTAAATCCAAGAGTAGCGATTGAGAACTATTTATTGTTTAACCAATCAATCTAACAGGACACATCTGACAGCTGTCACATGTTCCAATACTTTTGTTCACTTTTGTATCAGACCACCCTTCAAATTGGTAGGGTGGTCTGATACAAAAGGTGATATGTTCTAAGTCATTTAGCAAATCTCGATAAAAGAATACAAAAGCTGAAATTCAGATCTGTCATCTCATGTACATCCTTTGACCTGAAACTTAATGGTCTTCAATGTAAATTGACCTTGCTGTTCCAATACTTTTGGAGGGGGCCGACTATGATCAAATGCCCCACATTTAATCCTGACATGTTGATCAGTAATGTGCTGGCATCCTCTTCCTTATGCTTGGCCATAGCACTGCCCTTGGTTATCCAGTCCATCTTTAACTGAAAAAACAAGGTTATTTAATTGTGTGTGTATACTCTTTCTGTAGTCTTCCTGTGGTCACTTCATTTAAAACCTATGTTTATTTGTGAAGCAGCAGCTATCATTGTCTCTCACATTAAGACAGATGAGTAATTGCTGTTTGAAATTTGAAAGTTTGAAAGTTCATTTATAGGTCTCGTAAAAAAAAAAGATAGCCAGCTCAAAGCATGAGTCCTAAATTACTTTCATGTCACCTGGGCTTTCAATCCTTTCTATTTTTGCCCAGTGTTGCAAGTAACTACAGTCAGCTGCAATTCAAAAAGGCTCATGAGAGATTGCTCCAATTTGAGAGAATGCAATTTGGTATTTTAAAGTGTCTGTTAGACTCATGAGCAGGGCAGTAGCACTTGACTTCAGGGATTTAGTGGAATTAAGACAATTGTAAAACATCACTTGAGTATGATAAATGACTCTTCTACAGGCTTGAGAGCATTTTACTTTGTCATCAAAATCCCCTGTCATCTCTGAGTGTACCGTATATCTGCAAACACTCCATTATGTGTTCCAGGATTTCATTCTTATGTTTGTGCTGCTGTTGGCAGTTATCACAGGCATAGAGTTACCTTTCACAAAAGTTTTAATCATGCCAAATGCTCAGTAATACACAAGCTTACCGCTACATTTCGCCAGATTTCTGAAATTATGTTGTTTTAGCATGGCCCAGGTTTTATATGAACAATATGAGCATTCTAATTTAAATGACAAGCTTGATGCGTGTGTGTAGAAATCTCCATAGTATTTTAACAATGTGGCTTACATTTTGTGCAGTCCTGAGTATACTTATTCAGTGTCATAATATGTCATAGAATGTCTTTGTTTTCAGGTACCCTCAAGATTGCCCAACAAAGCACCGGGCCCAGGATCTCAGGTACAGCAGCCTACAGTCAGCATGAATACATGTATATTTCTGACCAGGTTAATCAAGCAGAGATGTTCAATCAATTTGCTGAAAACATGAACCATTTAATGGGGTGCCTGCTGTGGTATTGTATGATTTTATTGCAATAAATTAGCTATATTTATTTATTTATCTTTCCATCAACCATTCCCTAGAGCCATTCTGCTATTTCATTTTTCATGTGGAAAGTCTATTGACTTGGAACACAATTAGGATCCACAAAGGTTCACATATATGTTTTCCTGTTACTGTGTATGCATCGTGTGGGCCTAAAGGTCATTTCGGTGGCTTTGATTTGACCAGCAGATGAGGCATATATGCTAGTTAAGTTGCACTGTGGTGAGAGTAATCAAATAGCCTATATGGGGTATCTTGATACTGCGAAGGTCTCATTACATGCAATAGCCAATTACTGAGATAAATCTCCCATTCCACACAGGTCAAAGGTCACACAGGGTAAATAATTCATTACTGTTATCCAAAGCTTCTGTAATTGCAGTTGTTTAGTTGAGAATGGTGTCCTCTGCTGCCAGGCACTGCTACATGTCTAAGCACTACCCTTCATTATTGATGTGACATCATTAGACTTTAGTTAGTTTGTTTTTATGATCAATTTCAGGCATCAATATTATCAAGTGCACAGGTTCTGCAAGAACTGTGAAAATGCTTAATTTCACTTCCAAAAACAGGATCAGAGGCACAACCCTTTAAGAGAATGGATCTCAGAAAGATCCAAGAAACAAATCCAAGCCATCCGAATGAGATATTGAAACTGGCTTCTGGAAGCAGTCTGTAGGCTATGAAACTGTCTCTATATTCTGTTGTTATTTAATTCATTATTATTCCTCCTCTTCTTCTTCTTTTTCTATTTCTTCTTCTTCTTCTTCTTCTTCTTCTTCTTCTTCTTCTTCTTCTTCTTATTATTATTATTATTATTATTATTATTATTATTGTTAAATGCTCCTCCAGGGGGAAGGAAAGGGTAATGGACGCATCTCCCAGTGCTACCCCTCAATTATGGAAGACCATGAAGAGAAGGAGTGTGTGCCCACCTCCACTCCGGATGGGGACAAGGAGAGGCACAGGATTCTCTACCTGAGGGATTCATCCACAGGGAACACCCCACCTGAGGATTATGAGGCCAATCACAATGCAGGGACAGACAGAAAGACCAGGAAGCCAGGAAAGAAACTGACGCTTCATCTTTCTACTGACAACATACTTGGCCCTGCAGACCTCAGGTATCTCCTCGCCATCTCCTCACTATCTGACTGACTCTTACTCTATTTGCACTTCTGTACATTTTGTATTTATATTCAACTATCTGTTGTTATCTCTGACGAGTAGCCTCTTTTCATCTATTCATACAGTATATTTCATCTGTGTGTCTGTTTGTTTATATACGTATGTGTCCATCTGTGTGTCTTTGTTTGTCTACCCTTTGCTCTTATGCAGGATTGTGGATGGTACAGAGGACAGTTCAGTTATGGACAGCCATGCTGTGGCCTTGGAGTTCTCCCAGCATCAGCTTCACCAGTCCAGCACTAGTTCTGCCACCACTGCAGGTGACCTTCCTGTATTCTTCCAGGGTTTCTACATGTAATGCTCTACTCTTAACAGACTGCAGCTAAACTGCATTATGTTACAGGTTTGCTTCAGATTAGTACGGAAGAGTTATCAGCAAAGACTGAGGAAACAAGAGGACAGTTACTTCAGCTGAATCAAGAGGTGTGTCCCTCCTATGAACTACTGCCTGAATAACAATGTCCCAGCAGCAAAATCATTTATCAAATATACATCTAGTGCATCTAAGATTACAGCGTATTTCTGTTTCTTGGGATGGAAAATGTCTGCATCTGTTGTTAAGAGAAGTTCAGTCTTGGGGTAGATTGCATTGTATCAGCACTGATCAACACAGGAGGGGGTGTTTCATCACCTCAAATCAACAGACTGGTCCTCAGCAGGGCTCCCATGTCCAACCCTTCAACACACACATACCTACTACAATCATCACCTGGACAGGACACCTGTGCTGGAGGGACTCTACACCTACTGCTCCAAGTGCCCATCCCCCATTTCCAAATCTGCCAGAATCTGGAGCGGGAGTGGCTACTGAAGTGAGGATTAATAAGAGCAACCCATAGAATGGGCTCATTTTGGTGCAGTCGCTAAGGAGCAACACTTGTTAGCAGAAAGCTACAAGGCAGTGCTCTGCCTTTGTACTCATTAGCAAGTTAGTTAATCTGTGTTGTATCCAATATCCAACGGTAAAAACAGATAACAAATAACAAGTATTCAAAATAAATAATGCAATGATAGTCTTAGGTGTGCTAACTGCATACGTGAACTCCAAAAAGAAGATTATTTTATGGCTTCCAGATATTAATTAAAGCTATCATTAGATTAATCTCTTGGGCCAGGTGCTTCAGGTCTTTGGATCAGGCAGGCCTGTCAGGAATTTGGCCTCCGTCCTGGGACAGGAAGCAGGAAACAGGAAGCAGTCTGTGAGCAATAGGGGTAAGCAGGTCAGGTGGAACAGAACAGGTTTAAGATTAATATTCACTGCTGAGGTGTGAAGAGTTCATTTGGAGACAACCCCGGATTAGTGTCTCGGTAAAATACTGGGATGAACTGGGATATCTTTTGTCTATGCATGATGATAGACATTTCTTTTTCCTTTTCTTTTTTTTTTTCTTTAAATATGTTTACTGTATATTAGCTTTTTGGACTATCTGGATATTTTACACATTTTTGGTTTTCAAAAGGCTTATACTGGATAATTTACATATACTTTTGCATAAATTGTTCCAGAACACTGTGTCATTTGGGGTTTGAACAGGCAGCATTCTGGTTACAAACTCAAATCTTAAATCCCTGCAAAACCCATTTGTCCCATTTCATGCTTTTGCAGTACTGACATAAAGGGAGGGTAACATCATTTTGAAGTCATTACCAGTCAACACAAAGATACGGCACCTTCCCTCAATCATATTTTAGCTCAAGAGAGAGGCTCACAAGGGAGAGCACACAGCACTTAGCATTATCAGTGTCCATTTATTGTGGGAAAATTACAGATACATTATTATGCATCAATAATGATAAGTAAACAAAAATATCTATAGTCTCCATAGATGGAAATGCATGTGAAGAACAACACAGTTTCCTATATAAACAGGTATAGGATCAGGGTGGGCAGTGTAGGGCTCCAAGCAGGGGACAGGATTACGTACAACATCTTTATTTCTGGGAGATATGTGCAAGAGGAGCATGAAGGTATAGAACATCTCACCTACCATTTTGAATGGCACTTTACCTTTTCTGGCAGTAGATAAACAAACCTGGGCAAGACTCTGGAATGCACGCAGGGAAATGGCCTCTTGTTTGATATTCAGCATTCCTCTCCTGGGGTGAGCTTGTACATGAATAAATCTGGTAGATCTTCAAGGTCACAGTCAATACAGAGTGGCCTAGAACACAAGAAGCTCCAATAAATGCATTTACTTCTAATTGCTCATGTAAACTATTTTTATTTTACCATAGACTATATAAAGTGGGTGACATTTTTTTAAAATCAGCGATTGTTGTGAGTTGTTGGCAAAGCATTGCAATATTTATATCTTTAGATTTGCACTGCTTGGTTCTTGTTCATTGGATCAAACTGTATGCATGAATATAAAATGCCTTCTTTTAAAACATGAAAGCTGTAAAAGCACTTAATAATACACATGTAAATTTCCTCCTTTTGTTAGATGCACTCTTCTGTTTTGTCCTGGATGATTTATTATACTGGAGGGCAGATCTAAGAGTGTGAATGTATTGAGGCTGCAGCAATGTTCTATCACTGTGAAGGTATAATGGTTCTCCTGGGAGAGAGGTAGGCAATGGAAGCTCAGAGAGTATGAAAGTGTGAGAAGAGTATGACCGATGGATTTTTAAAAAAAGTTAGGTTTTTGACAAATTAAGTGATGTTGTGAGACAATCTGGAGGTACATGCCCAGATTTATGGTTTTGTCATGTTGAAAATCTAGCCATATGTTATGTGGCAACAATAAGGCTGACGCAGGCAGGTAGTAGCTATCATTTTAAGGCATAATTTTGGAAGAGCAGCGCTGTTTAGCCATCCCACCTTGCACCCTGCTCCAGCCTCCTTCCGAATGACTGAGGCTCAGCCAGTGTGGGCTTGGTGGGTACTTGGATGGGAAACCTCCTTGGAAAAATGAGTTCCTACTGGAAGTGGTGTCAATGGGCCAGTAGGAGCCAATCTTCTCTCTGGATGAATAAAATGCAATGCCTCACTGTGGTCCTTAAAGATCCCATGACACTCATGGCAAAGAATATGGCAAAGAGTAATGTCCTGGCTAAATTCCCAAACTGGCTCTCTCAACCTGCCGCCTAATTATCCCCTGATGCAATTGGCAGTTTACAGTTTTTCCCTCCCGCCTCAGCTAATGTGTGGTGAGGGTTTTGGTGCAAAATGGCTGCCGTGCATCACCGAGGTGGGTGCTATTGGTGGTGGTTGAGGTGAGTTTCCCCCACATCTCTATACAGTGTGTGAAAACCACTAGCAATATGTACATTTAAGTATTTATTATTATTATTATTAATTTACAGATTAATACACTGGGATTATAGCCAGAAGGTCACACCTCAACTATTATACCCCACAGGTGCAGGTACAACTTTATGAAATGTAAAACTGTATAAACCTTCAATATTTTAAATGAAAACTCCAAAGTTATCCTGGATAAGGTATCTGCTGTTCACACTGATACGTTCTGTGGCCATTACATTTGTCTGCCCCAGTTATATTAATCATGTTCATTGTACAAAAGATCTCACAACATGTCTTTCAATCTCTTTCTATGGTCTTTTCTTCTGTTGTGCTGCTTATATGTGCCCCATGTTGAAGTGTTGCTCCATTTGTGTTTGAGTATGTGTAACATGATGAATCACTTTATGTCCTTTGAGTGACAGGACCAGCTGTCACCTTGGCAATGTGCCTCAATGGCACTCTCTGTAGATGTACAGGAAGGTATTAATCACCCAATTTTCACACTACAAGAGACTGGCCACATGGTACAACAACACTGCAATTCCCTTATCATGAAAGTAATCTTATCAGAAGCTATTTCTATCCATTATATTTCTCACATTTAATAGGACACCAAGCTTAAAGCAACAACTAAGCAGAGTGCATTGCGGTTTCAACCATATATTCAGTAATTTCTGACAATTTCTCCAGTTCTGCAGATGTATTTTTTTTTCTTTCTGACATGGTGTCATTATAATGATGCATTATTCTTGTACCTGAAAAACCGAAGCACCATACAGAGTCAATCATGTCAAGCATACAAATCTCATGACCTAGTCCTCATAATCCAATGTCTCAGACTAATGGACTGTAGAAACAGCTACAGCTGCATGATTTCAGTGTGTTGGTGGATTTCTAAAGGATTCTGAACATTGACTTCACTATACCATGTGCACACCGCACATGATCAACGGCTTTCATTTCTCTCTTTCTCTCTCCTCAGGCAACCTTTAGTGTTGTTTCAGAATGAAGCAAGCCATAATTAGTATGTGAACTTCATGTTGACGACTAATACTTAATTAGTCAATTAGCGTTTCAATGTATTCCACAAAAACAATTAAAGGTTCAATGAGCTATGTAAAATGTATGTTTGGCATGGAATGAAGTGTTGGTATGTGATTAACACTGTGGTTCCAGGATGCCATTGTGCGCAGTCGTTCAGAGACTCTGTTGCTCTTTTCCATGTAGGTCAGAACGGTGAGTAAGGAGGTCTCTGAGCTGGGCCAAGGCATGCGGAATATGATGTTCCTCCTGGAAGAGCTTCTCTCTGGGCGTAACACCCCAGCGTTCTGCCCCGCCCACTCATCAGACAACTGCCCTGCCCATGTGACCTGGGCAGCCCCTCCCCCGCCTCCTTCCTGTTTGCAGTTTCAACAGGACCCTGCTGCACAGGTCATCCAGAGCTCCTCCTCAGTCCAGGCCCCAAACTCTGTACAGTGCTCCCCTGGGCCTAGAACTGTGCCATCTTCACAGAGACCCCCACAGCAGGTCTACACTTCACCTCAATCCTCTGCCCCTGTCTCAGGTCAGTGTGGCCTTATGCAATCTGTCCAATGTAGGTTCCCTCTGAGGGTTGCACACAAGCACCCCTCACAGTCTCCCCCTGCTGCCCCGTGGACGCTGCCATTCAGGGCCGGGCTCGCTGGCTCTCTGCGCTCTCACAGCCTGGAGAATACCTTTGTTTCTTGTGAAACAAAGCCATCCGCCTCTTTACAGAGACTGAGTAGTCTGCCTCAGGAAATGCTACTGTCTCCCAGGGACCCCAGAATGGAGAGAGCTACAGATTCATAGCGGCTGGAGAACGCTCTTCCCCGGAAGCCTGGTCTGTCTTTCACAGCCCATTTCAAAAGCATGTTACACAGGGTTACCACTATAGCCCTATGGTGTAGAGGTGTTTCTTTCTGCATGGGTAGTATAAAGGACATTGATGTGACATTGCTCCTGCAGCTGCCTGGAGGCAGGGAGGAGCAGAGCAAAAGCACCCCTCCAATGAGAGAGCCTGATGTATGATTTTGAGCCAAGGGGGTTATTAATGCCTGCTCTTCCACCTCCTAATGCAGAGGGGAGTGCAGGGTAAGTAACGAAGCCCCAGGTGTGATTTGGTTTGATTTGTGACATTGAGATGTTCAGTGAGGAAACCATTAGCTCTGCATGCCACCTTCTAGACAATCAGAGGATCAGTTGGATGAGTAGACTCATATTTAACCATGCATGATGCTCTTATGTAAACTAAGCTCTAATCAATTTACAAAAGGAAGATGGTTTTTGTTAAGATTTGCACTAGTTCTTGTTTAATGTGACAGGAATGAAACAGAAATTATCCTTGCTCTATGAATGAGATTGAAAGGCAATATTTTTCATGTTCAGCACAAGATACAAGTCTTTATATTTTATGTTTACACATAAACAAATGCATTAAAATAAAAGTGCACTCCACAGACCTTAGACATTTCATGTAAACAATTTTATCTGAAATAATATGGTCTGAACATGTATCTATAAATAACCTTTTATTTATTATTACTTAAAACCTAAGATATCTGAACTGCCACGTTTCAGAGAATATAAATCATATAGATCTACTGTTCAGAAGGTCATATGGTAGCATACACCTAATATGCTTTCATGGAATGTACTTTTTATTCATTGATACATTTTATTAAACAAATTAATAACAAATAACAGTGTTGTCAAGAATCATTATTGTCAGTGATATTTACATTTCTAAAATAGATTGGGTATAATCAGAAACCATTATATTCATTGAAGCATGACGTGTTTAGTGAATAACATTGCCAAAAGGTCAAAGTTCATCGCACACACACACACACACACACACACACACACACACACACGCGCACACGCGCGCACACACACACACACACACACACACACACACACACACACACAAACATCTCAATAAAAGCCAAGCTTCACTGCCATTGGTTTTGGGTGCTCCAGCTGAAGTAACATTATGTCATATACCACCTCTTAATTACTGGAAACCATTATTATATGACTGGGCCCAGGATAAACAATATGAATCTGAGAACTATATTGGATATATTTAAACAATTGCATTCAAAGAAAAAAGCACATTATTTTGTTGCAGATATTTTCCTAATCTAATAATCTAATTGTAAAGATAAACAATGTTTTGTTGCATTATTTTCATTTTTCATGTCTTGGTGCAATGTAAATTGAAGGATGCTTTTCAAGTGAGAAAGATGTATGTCACCCCCAAATTCTCAGTGTATTTTTAAAATATGTTGTCACTCATTCTTTTGTGAAATTAACTCTGAGTATGGCCATAAGACTGCATTTGTGTCTATGATATCTAGTAATTATTCACGTGGAATACAGCAGAGACCAGACCGATTTGTTTTAGCCTAAGTAGCAGCTCCTTTATCTATAATTCATCTAATTAGCATTCTGTATTACATTATGTAATTTGCAATGTACAATGTCATAGTGTTAAGAACAGGAGTTTTAGAATTGAGAGGTGAAAGGTTAACAGGTTTGCTACAGAACAGGACTAGGACCTCATTTACACTCAGACTTGCACAACGTCTCCAGTTTTATTGCAGCCTGTGAAAACATTAGCAGTCTTTTGCATTCATAAAAATATAGGTCTTCCTAATCCGCAGCTATATGCAAAATTATGAATAGATATGCAGATATTGAACACATGATCAAATACTACGGACCTTGGTGGTGACATGAGGAAATAACTCTCTGTACAGCTTGAGCCTGACCATATGGAACGATAGGTTAAGACCAGGTCCAATACCTCCATTACACAGCTGTCCACTTATTTCTTTAATACTATATAAACTACCCTGCTGCATGGCACTCCAGAGTACAGAATTCAAATCCCTTTCTAAATACAAATTATGTGTATACAACTGCGCCACAGGAAACTAGCAAAACTGTTCTCATCAGGTGTGTGCCGATCAGGACTCCCATGAATAATTCAGAGTTATTTTTAGACACCTACTTTTCCCTCTAGTTCTACATCTGTTGGAAGCCCAGGTTCTCTCCCTAGTGCAAGTCATTTTTTATACACTGCTAAGAGCTCTACACCTGAAGCATAGCAGACAGTTTGGTTCATTGGTTTATTGTCCATTGAAGCTAAGTGATATAGCAGAATGAATATTGAGAGGAAATCTTTTTCATTTTTTACTATGTATGATACATACAAGGCCTAGAGGAAAAACTGCAAGACTATCCTGAAATTAAATGCAGTATGTAAATCCTTTAATAAATACCTAGTAAAGTGCTCACTGAGTGTACCTCTTGCTAGAAAATATTATATTTTTCTATGTATAGCTTATTTAAGTGGAGAGTATTTTGCATACTTGGAGAAAGATGGAAACAAGTTAACCAAGAAAACAGTGTGAGCACCTGTTCAGTAAGGCTGCCAACTCAAACATCATAATGTCTTTCTTCCTTTAACCTCGTTATATTCTCTTCTCCATCTGACACATACAGTAGACAAGTCTAATTACCCATGTGGAAGTGCAGGGCAAACTGTGAAACGCCCCACTAATTATAATTCTAATTCTCCTTTTTTTTCTCTCACCTGATCTCATTAAAATGCCAGCATGCTGATGTCTCGTTTATTTTAATTAATCTTTAAAGCACTTAAATAATTCCTGAGCTCAGCAATAACATTCATAACATTAGGGCCTCTGTTAGTTGAGGCCTGGTTTAACACTTTACTCTGATGTTTCAGTAAACATAAGTAATATGCACAGATAAATGCTATGAATTCAACATAGAGCAATGAGTAAAATCATTTTATTGAGCATGGCTATATTAAATCATAGCAGTAGTGATACACCATTGTAGCTTGAAGGCTGCCAAGCTCATTTCCAGCTTAATATTTAAAATGAAGATGTTATTTTGTCTATTTCCCATCTTACCCTTAAAATATCAACTTTTTTTTTAGGTTGCATGACAATCTGCTGGCTAACATTAGCCTTTTAGTCTCATAAACAAGCAGCCGTTTGGAATCAAGCCATAAGGAAACAATTTACATTTGAATATTTGCCCAGATTTAGAGCACTGACTGGCCACAGATCAAATTCAACTTATTAGAGGGGCAGAAAACAGAATCCTCTTTCGTGAATGCATGGGCAAAACAAACCAACAGGTAACCTGAGGGCAGTACCAGAGAGGGAACAAGAAACCATCCAATCACAAGGGGAATTAACACCCTGCTGAAAGTCATCAATGAGGCGCAAAATAAAATATTACCTCATCACTGCTCTGAGGATACCCTAAAGCAAATACTAGCACACTGGAATCCAAGTTATGTTTTTTGTTACACATTATGTGCTTGGCTGTTGTAGGGATGAATTAGAAATGAAGAAAAACCCAATCAAACACTTGCTTAAATGTGTTCTATATGAAATACAGATGGGAAATGGGGACTGAATTGCCTGTGTTTGAATTTTCAACTGTTTAAGAACCAGTTAAAGTCTCTGTAGAACTGTGGTCCTTATGGACATAGGGCAGATATCGCTCTATTACCAAAGGATTAGAGGCATGCCGCTCCTTCCAGCAAACACCCATATATCACTACTGCAGCCAAGAGATAATGGCCGTGTTTCCCGAACGCGTTAAGAACGTTCTTAAGCTAAGAAAGTTCTTAAGGACCTTCTTTCGGGAGGCCTAAGAAGGTCCTTAAGAACGTTCTTAGCTTAAGAACGTTCTTAACGCGTTCGGGAAACACGGCCAATATCATTATTATTCCACAAAGAAAGATAACATTTTTACAATTTTATCCCAAGTCTAAATCACTAACTGATGATTACTGTACATCCTACAGGTCACAGAGTGCTCCAGAAGAGCATCAATGGGATGAGAGGCATATCTTTCAGTTAAGAAAGACAGTAGCCTGTGGGTGCCTGGTGTAACATTAGCAGGGATTAATGCAGCGCTAACCTGAGGAACAGGGGCTGATTTTAACCCATCCTACACCTTATGTGGGTCTGAAGGGCAATCACAATGTGTCTCACAGCAGCAAGGCTCCAGTAATAGTGAGTTAATGACATAGCCGGTGCTTGAACCTGCAACTATGGGGCATAGGCAAGGCCAGCGGTGAGTGTCATTACCCATAGTGAGTCCATTCATAGTATTAAGTGGGCTTCTGGAAATGAAAGAAGAAACCCATAGAAACCCATGTTATGTTGTGGAATGAGTCATCGGAGCAGACAAAATCACTCACTTTTTTCAAACACAATTATGTGACTGCTTTATTATTTAGAAGCCTGTCAATGGCATTGGAACTTATATGCTGAATGACTCAGTTCATCTGAAATGCAATGTAAACAGAGAGCAGATTGATTGTGTTTACACGATGTAGCAGATCTTCAATTTTGAACAGTCTATTTAGTCACTTTGAAAAGACAAAGAACAGTTTCCAGGGGAACTGTGAAATACTATCAACCCGCTGTTGATTTTGCAGTATAAATATAGTATAGACTTGTTTAGTGCTCTCTAAAAATAAGAAACTTAAAAATGCTTTACTTGAAATAAGTGATTTTCTAATTATCTGTTGCCAAATAATACAACAGTGCACCATATTTAATTTGCCTGTATTTCCAGCAGAACATTCCGGAAGGTCTCCACACACACTTCCCCCGTAGAGTGTCTCAGGGATGCCAGCTTCCACGCCTCCTCAAACACATCCTGGGGAATGTCCACACCCACATTACGGAATATCCTCGCAATCTGAAACAAAGAGGGAGAATATTTCATGCACTAGGTTGAAAATGCATCAAGTCGTTTTAATTGCCAGTCAGATTTTTGTTGGGATCAACACATTAGAACAAAATCCAACATGTAGGAGTATCCAGAATCCTAGCTGGATACCTCTAGGGTATTGTTCCTGATGGTTTGTGATAGGTCATGAATTTATGAACTTTCACATGATTGATTGACATGATTCTTTTCCTGGACAGGAAGAAGATCATCAGACTGAACAGTGAACCCGCCAGGAAGAAGGTCAATAGATTTGCTCATTTTTCAGACAGGAGGAAGGTGAACTGGCTGACTACTATATATACTGAAACACAAGGAAGGTACATACTGCATACTTGTTCCTTTTGCTACAGAAGGAGTTAAGAAATGTATTTCTTCCTGGGAGAGAAGAAAGACAAGCAGGCCGACTCGGCCATGGAACAGAGGGAATAATAGGTTTGTTCTGTGGGGCGGCCACCTCGTGTTTGGGACGGGGAGTGAGGAAGTGCTCTTCGTGGACCCCTCTGAGGGAGGACAGCGTAGGATGCAGCAGGTCACGCGCTGTCGACTCATCACCGTAGTTTGTCCTGTCACCGGTGCGCTTCAGGCGTGGGGCTGGCAAATCAGTGCGCACTGTGGGGATGCCAAACCTGCGGTAATCTGCAAGAGGATCAAGGGAAATATAAACAGTCAGTAAGCGATTCTGTGCACGCCTGCCACAAGAGAAATGTGGGAAAAGCAGTTTCTTATCAAAAGTCTATTTGAAAACTTAAACTACACCTGTGCATTGCCTTCAAAGTATGATATAAGCAACAGAGATGAGTTAGAGAACTTAAACTTTTACTTTGCTTTCATGATGAATCAATTTTTTTAGGCATTACCCATTTTTAATAGGCATAAAGGTGGTAGTATAAGCATAAATAAGAATAAATCCAAGGTGAAATATATCAAACTTATAAATGATTGGAACTGAAGCAGTTTGTGTATGATGTTTTAGTTTTTTCTAAACAGAATTTGCATGAGTAAATTTTGAGTGTTTTTGACTCACTGGCAGTGGAAGGGCCCCCTACGACGGCACCAATAAGAGAGGACGATGTAGCGAAGCTGGGCGGAACTGTTTTGGGCCGGGCCAGGGTTCGAGGAGTCTTCAGGGTGCTGCCCGCTCGGATGGGCTGGAGGTCCTCAGGCCCGACCAACGGCTCGGACACCTCCGGCAGGGTCTCTTCATCAGGCTGCTGGATTTTCACTCTTTGCGCATGTGCAGGAGCAGAGCTAGGTTTACTCCCTGAGGTGCAGAGATCAAAGATAAAAGGAGAGGAGTGTGTGCTTTAAGGCATATGACACCTCAAAAGAGCCCTTTGAACAGTTGCCCTGTGCTGTCATTCACCAGTGAGAAGCCGCGCCTCTTGTGTGTTGATGGGCATCTTGCCCTTCCAGTTGAGGAAGTTGGAAAACTCCATGAAGTCAATCCGCCCATCCTTATTGACATCACAACACTCCATCAGGCTGTCCAGTACGGGGGGACTGGGGGCCAGGTTAAGCTGCCAACAAACGTTCTGCAGGTCCTCCTTGTCAAGCCATCCTTGTCCCTTCTGCACACCCAGAAACACACCACTGTCACTCACTCATGCAGCAGCTGGCTTGTGTCTTTCTCGTGACGATACAGATTGAATTATACAGATCTGTAACACCATTACAGTAGCTGTGTAGGTCTGAAACAGGTGTGAGAATGTAGGTGTATTGGAGAGTAGAGCTCAGTTCTGTAGGTTACCTTGTCATAGTGCCTGAACGCCTGAAGCAGAGAGTTAAAGTTTTGGAAGTTGGCCTTCTTCAGGTGTTCTTGAACCGCATTGACAAGGGCTCGCTCTTTTTCCGTCCCCTTCAAGAACTGCTCAGGAAAACTCAAGTCAATGAGGTCGCCCACACCTTGCAGTGAGTGAATGAGTGAGTGAGTGAGTGAGAGAGAGAAAGAGTGAGAGACAGAGAGAGAGTGAGAAAGAGCAATTTAAAGACCAGCAAGACATGACTAATGTTACAGAGAAATTACACTGCATTTGTATTCATTTATAGTATTGTAAACATGTTCATCTCCTGGAATGTAACACTGACAAAGATATAACCATAGCATGCAAGAAAAGTAAAAGAATAGCATATTGACAATGCCAAATTAAACTAAAACCCCAAGCAAAATAATACAGTTGCTAATTCTGTGTTGGAGCTCCCCCTACTGAATGAAAACTCTAAAGTTATCCGCATAAAAATGATGGCTGACATGATATTCAAGTGTGGACAAAATAACAAAGGAAATCTTACACTTTTATTATATAAATGTTATATAATAAAATCAGCTATTGCTTACAAAATAATTATTATCTATTCTAGTGTGTATTTATTCCTTATGAAATTGGAAGGGCAACAGTAACTGACAAAATAAAATGCTACTCACCAAAGTTTTGAGAAGGCATCAAAATTCCAAATGTGTGATCTGCTGGAACATTGCGCGTATCTGAAAAACTGCAAACACGACAGGACACTGAGTACTTCAGTCACAACACAACACATTTTAACAGTAATTTGGCTTGTTCAGTATGAACTCAAAGACATTCATAAACATGTCCATGTTGTTTTAGACTGCAGCGATTAACTCACGGGTCAAGCGTTTTTCCAACTTGTGGCTGAAACCTCTCTTTAAAATCATCATTGCGCTTGGAATCCAGTGTGTTCTTTCTGTGAAGATGTGAAGAGAGGCAGAGTGACTTACAATCCCACCAGCCTGCAATGCCTCCTCCCGTGCTGATGGTTCATATGACTCCAATGGCATAAAGAAGAAAACAATATTTAATGAATGAGCTTTAGAGTGTGTCTTTGTGTCTACAGATGACTTTCTCAGGGGATTGATGGAGATGTATTAATATTTGATTGATGAGAAGAAAGGTGGTCAATGCAGAAGTAAACAGGACCAGCTTTTGAAGTCTATTTGAAAAGCAAACAAGAAGCAGATGGAGGAAATAAAATAAAGAATGGATGGAGCTTGAAAGCATGACAGAAAGGATGATGGACAGTCAAGCAGCTATATTTTCTATTCTGGGAAGAGAATAGGCATGGAAAAGAAGCCCATTAAAGAAATCACTGCCTAAATCAAGGACTAAAGAGCAACTGAGCAGTCATGCCTCCTGAGCAACCAGCTGCTTTAAATACGCCAGTGTGTTGAATTAATGCACGCATTAGGGTAGAAATTACGGAATAAATACAAAAGTAAAACCTTACAATTACACACCATTGTAATCCACTGCGCTGCACACACACAAGACTTTCACACAGACATTTGAATTCGCAGCATGACAAATGGCAAGGTATAATTTTTAATGGCATGGCAGAAAAGATATGACATGATATGTGTATTCATTAATATCATTGAAAACAGTCTTTTGTACCAGACATGGCCTGAAGAATCAGAAGGTTCATAAATACATGCTCTTACATCCAGTGGAGAGACTTGGCGACTGCCTGTCCTTCATTTGCATGGGGGGTGGGCGCCCCGAACCTGCTTTCCTTCACAGACTGGCTCCACTTGTAATTTCTTTTGATAGGTTCACCTAAAACGTGAATACCGTCTTAATAAGAGTGCAAATGAGTAAATAACAACTACGAACCTTGCTCTTTCCATAGCTATCCTATTAACCAGAGTACTTTGTGCTATCTGCATATGTACTAAGTATAATTATTTTGCAAATGTAAAGTTACATACTGTAAATTGGTTTTAAATGCATGTTATTTCTGTGTGGCGCAACTGTAAGTTACTTTTCATAAATTTCTTTTTCTATGGAGAAATAAAAGCGAATAAATGATATTAAATCATATAAAATGCTGAATATAGCACAAATATTCACTGGTGAAAATGTTTAGAGATCACACTGCCCACATGCATTATCCTTTAGTTCACCTATGCGTTATGAAGCCCTGCTCATGATTAATTGTGCCTATAGCAGTAGCATTGAGCACAGGAGTATACTATAATAACATGAACCCATATCATACACAAATATAACCTCTGACAGTCCGAAGTAGAATCATACTAATCTAATTAAAGACACTGTGACATGCTGTGGGCAGCCTGTAGTGTAGTGGTTAAGGTAAATGACTGGGACACACAAGGTCGGTGGTTCTAATCCACAATAAGCCACAATAAGATCCGCACAGCCGTTGGGCCCTTGAGCAAGGCCCTTAACCCTGCATTGCTCCAGGGGAGGATTGTCTCCTGCTTAGTCTAATCAATTGTATGTCGCTCTGGATAAGAGCGTCTGCCAAATGCCAATAATGTAATGTAATGTAATGTAATGCTCACCCACAAAGTATGAATCATGAGATTTGATGTATAAGCGATGTCCCTCCTGGCCCTCTTTCTCCACCTGCTCTGCTGTCTTTGGGGGATTGACCATCTCACCAGCAGTCAATCCTGCCAAGCCAAAACAATGTTGACTGTGTTAATGCGTGTGTGCTGTGTTCATATGTGTATGTGTGTGTGTGTAGTGTGTGCATGTGTCAAATGTACAGTATGTGGTTCAAAACCATTTTTTCATGAGCTCACCTTTCCGGTTCCTCATACCAAATGTGGTTGTGAGAACATCCAACCCATCTGGGAGACCTGGACTCTGGTCATGTGACCTGCCAAGTGGAGTTTTCTTATTGGTGAAATAGCCAGCTTCCTGTAGCTGACGAAGCTTCTGCTGATAGAGGGTTTTTGGCACTGGGTTGATTACTAACCCTCCCTGTGGGATGGCAACAGAACAGGATGCATCTCTCTCAGAACATCACACAGGTATACCACATTTTGCAAACCACAAATTCATTATAAAACTTCCCTGCAGAGAAAAAGAAAACACTAACAAACATATTTAATGAATGGAATCCCTACTGTGAGACAAAAGCAATGCCTCAGAACATCTAAGATAATAGCTTTGTTAACATGGCTCAGGGCTTGGCTTAAGTGGGGAAGCAAGATAACTTAAACAGTGCTCAAAGGGACAAACTGGACTTCAGCAAGATATAACACTTTAAAAATACTTTCACTTTTCCATGTTGTGAGTATGGAATGAGACAGCAAGTGAGACAGTCAACAAGGAAGCAAGTAAGAATGAGTAAAACTTTAAGACACCTATTGCTGATTCAATTATGATTTAGTTTTCCTATTTCCATATTCAAAGTGTTAATGTACTTGTTTAATACATGTCATTTATTCATTTATTTAATGCATATTTAAGAAATAATACATTATTTATACTCTAATACTCATTAATCACTCAAGGAAAGATGCAAAGCTGACAGAACCACATTGCAGTTAAATAAATCTAAAAAATTAATTGTAATGCATTATAAGCACTATGCAGGGTGTATTTTTGAATGCACTATTTACTTCCTCGTTAGATGAGAACTTTGTCATAACAGATTTTGAATGAACTATTCTAAGGTTAAGTATTTTGCTCAACAGAACCATGGCGCTGCCTATTTTAATGTGACACACATGGTTATCCACACATCTGTAGGACTTATCGCTGTCAGTTTCATTAAGCTGACAAGGATAATGTTTAAATGGAATGTTTATTGTAGATGAACTATGGATTCATGAGCTTTATACTTCAGACAAGCAGTACAGTTAATGAAATCAATTACTCATAAAGATTAGATTGCTAATCCAAGAAAATGGATCTTTCAACTTCCTGGGACAGGATGGGCTTTCTATCACGGTTTTCACTTCATTAAACCACAATGGCCACCATCTCCTCCTCATTTTCCCTTGAGTGGCTTCAATTATTTAAGTGTGTAAACTCAATTATGTTGGTTTATTTTTGCATGTAAACAACCACCAACCGCCAGTCGCACAGTTTGCACAGCCGCTCAATCACGGTTAGCAGGAACTCACGGTTACAGGAGGCTTGGTGTTTTTTCCATGGAACAGTGTGCTGGCAATATCAGGGTCATGGGCTTTTCCATGAAAAACGCGGACTGCCCCAATACCTGGGCGAGAACTGTTGGCAAACTTCTTAACCACTGGTGGGGTGATAGGCTGTAAAAGAGTTTACTAGTAAACCACTTGTGAAAAGGGTGTTGATATCATTTTATAAAGAAGCTGAAATTATTCATGATACAAACATAAACTAAATATAGGAGAATTAACAGGGCATTGCTGTAAAATAGCATGCATGCTCAGTCAACCTACCCAATATAAACAAGAACAGAAACCATTATCATGAAGTCACAGGTTCCTCAATACTTTTTAACCACCAAGAAGGTAACTTTCATGTTTGCTAGTAAAGTCACTCTGCTGAATCTGGCCCATTGTACTCACCCTTGGTGTGGTCTCCCGTAAACAAGTCTCAGCACTGTCTCCAATCGGTATGAGTTTACCAGCCTGACAGTTGGAGAAAAAATACACTGTTGGATATACAGTGCTGTGAAAAACTATTTACCCCCTACCTGATTTCCTCTATTATTGCATATTTGTCACACTGAATCTTTAGACAAAATGTAATATTAGACAAAGGGAACCTGGGTAAGCATAAACACATTTCTTTATTATTATTTCATTTATTTAATTGAAAAAGTTATCAAACACACGTCACCCCTGTGAACAAGTAATTACCCCCTTAAACATAATAACTTGGCGTACTACCTTTAGCAGGAATAATTGCAACCAAACTCTTCCTTTAATTTGATCAGTATTTTACATGACTGTGGAGGCATTTTAGCCCACAGTTCTGCTTTAATAAAACAAATTGGTAGGTTTTTGAGCATGAAATGTTTTATTCAGGTAGACAGCATCTCTTCTGGATTCACATCGGGACTTTGACAAGACCTCTGCAACACTAAATGTTATTATTTTCAGTCAATTAGATTTGTGTTTTGGATCATTGGGCCTCATGCAAGAACCACTCATACAAACAGATGTGTTCTTAAATTGCTTCAACGTGTGATTTAAGAGAACTTGGCGCATTCATCAATTTTCTCTTATTTGGAAGAAGAGCCTTGCAGTTCAACTTTTGACTCGTCTGTCCATAGAACATTATCCCAAAAGGCTTGGGGATCATCCAGGTGCTTTTTGCAATTGTGAGATGAGCATTGATGTTTCTCTTCATTAACACTGGTTTCCAAATTGCTATTCTCTCATGAATCCCTGAGAGAATAGCATGAGCACTCGTATTAGCTGAGACATGCAGGTCTTTGGGTGTTCTTCTCGGATCATTTGTGACTCTCACTGTGGTTCGGAGTCCCAAAGCCTTAGAAATGGGCTTTGAAACCCATTCCAGGCTGATATATTTCAATTTTTTTTTCTTCATCTCTTCTGGTATTCCCTTTGTTCATGGCATGGCATAGCAAATCTATGCATTTGTCTGAATTAAAGCAGTCCTGCAAAGAAAAGTGGGGTCAAATTCCTCCACAGAGATGTGAAAGATTTTTTATCAAATTTTAGGAAGCATTTGTTTGCAGTTGTTGCTGCTAAAGGTGGTGCAACCAGTTATTACAATTAAGGGGGTAAAGGAGATATTGGTGTTTGTTTACTTTTTTCATGAAATAAATTAAATCGTAATTTTAAGAAATGTGTTTACTCAGGTTCCCTTTGTCCATTAACTGTTAAAGAAACCATTCAGTTTGACAGATATGCAATAATACAGGAAATCAGAATGGAACTCTATACTTTTTTTCATAGCACTGTAGATCAATAGATAGATAGATACAGTAAGATGTAAAGACGGTCATATACAGCCTATGACATTAGAAACGTTGTTTGCATGTTTTCACCTTAGCAATGTCCACAAAACATATAAATTCGAAGAAGAGTACCTACATCAGCACTACCTGAAATGAGGAATTTCTAAAACTTAAATCAAACCAAGTTATAGTTAGCTGATAGCAAAGTGCTAGCGAGTTAACTGTGGTATCAGCTGACGTTACCGTTTTTAAATTAGGACATCTGTCGATACATTTCCAGTTATGCTTCCCTTGTAACAGAGTCATTTTTTTTGGCAGGTCATATAAGTTTTCTGACTGTAGCGTAAATGTTCAAGTTCCCGCTACTGAATTCAATTATTTGAATTGTAGCATACACTCCAAGTACTCATTACCACAAAGATGAACTTCGCACAGTGTTTATGTTCGGTCACTTGGCAACTAGCGCTAGGAAACCGCATGTCGCCTCTCTACTCTGAAACGCCGTAATCGGATAGTATGAATGCTGCACAGTTACAGTTACGTGTGCATAGGTATGGTGTTCTCACCGCTTGTGTATGGGGGGGGGGGGGGGGGGGGGGGTACTACAAATTCACTTATCAGTTCACTTATGAGGTGTCCGTTTCTCTTTCCCCTGGAATGTATTGATCCGGCGAGAGTGTTCATACATCGGACATCGGATGGCTTTGGAAAAATAAGGAATTATAGGGGACTTGAAGCAATAAATCTGTATCATTCCCTACCCTGTATCCTACTCGATGACAGTAGCTAGGTGTCGCTATGTACTTTATGCTTATTGACCAAGTGAGACAAAACGAAGAACAAGAATAACAGGAAACCCCCTGCGTGGCAAGCAGAAGTTGCGTCTGACGTGGCATGAGGGGCGGAAATGCTTGTTTGAGCGAGTGTGTTTTGGTTCTAAAAAAGGGGAAGTTGCGAGAAAAAGGAAAGGTGGAGACCGGACCAGGGCCGATTAAATAATTTACTTGTGTATCATAAATATTCCGATCAAGGAGGTATTCAGACGAGACACGTGGGCACAGTTATTTTCATAACAACCAGGTAACAATTAACTAACTAAATAGTCAATGCTACGCAAAGTTACCAAGCTAATGTTAGCGATTCACCCGTGTGCGACGTTGACTGGTTGATACCAAAGAATGCCAAATTAGCTACCTCTAGCTAGCTAAATAGGCCCTACTCGTAAAGAGACACATATGCCAGTTCCATATTAACGTTAGATAGATCATATTTTATTGGTTTCTAGTGACGAGGCTAGCTGTAGTTGCTTTTATATTGAACTTGATGTTGATGGTTAGCTTTTTGCTATCGTTGTGAATCGATGGCTGTCTAGCGAACCCGGGCGAGATGGGTAGCTACAAACGTTAGGTTAGCTCTAGTAGTTTGGTAGGTACCCTAACTGTTAGCTAGCTATAGCTACCAATAGCAGTTTTAGCTTGCTAGGACTGGTAAACTAACACTAGCTAGCATAGACTAATTTGTGTAGACTATTTCTTTCATTGGTTCGTTGGGAAATGTGATACCCTAATGGATGATTTTTGCTGCTTGGTAACTTTTAATAAAACAGATTATAGCTTGCTATTGGAACATAAACATCCACTGCTATCCAGATAGTGTGTCCAAAATGGCGTCATCCTTCGGCATTTTAGACGAAACAACGAAAAGGGATGGGGTAGCTAGCTCGCTAGCAAGTTTGAGGAGTACCTAGCATTCGGAATGTTTAATAAACTAGGGGTAAAATGGAGCTTCTCAAGCTAAATGTTCTTAACTCGCTAAACAGTTTGTCGCTAGCTGTATTCTATCTGGCTATTTTACTGATACTGTAATGTTGGCTACAAGTTAGCCTACATACTAAGCTAGCTCGAACTACGCCCTTGGTGTGGACTGGCTGGATAACTTGGTTACTAGATTGATATCGAACGTTACTCCGGACAGTTGACGCTACCAGGAACTAAGCAAGCTTACTTGTCTGCCAGCTATTATTTTACAAGTTGAGCCAACGTGATAGGAATAATTACGTTGTATGTTTAATTTAACCAGTTAGCTAGCTAAATACTTGTAACATTACGTTAGCTATTCATAACAAATCAGTTTTCAGTTTAAGAAAGTGCTGTCAGTCGACTAGCTATTTACAACCACAAGGCTATTCGATAACTTTAGCTACCTAGTTGCTCTAGATATGTTGCATTGTCGCAGATGTATTTTCCTCTATTTTCCTCCGCACCTAATTCAGGAGTGAATAACTTCTGTTCGCTTCATATAGCTAGCTAGCTGTATTGCTGCAATGTTTAGCTTGTTTTACTTATGTTATCATTAGAAGCAATTGGTGGCAACCATACGTCTACTTCTTAGAGAGATTGCGGTCATTTTTTAAAAATATAATATATTGTATACGTTTAAAAAAAGGATATTCGCAGACGCATTAGCATGCGTCATGTGTTAGTGGATTATTATTATTATTATTTTGTAGTCAGGTGACGGTGGTGAAATTGGCAAAAAGGTGAGAGATTTATTTTAGATTTTGCTGACTTAGGTATATGCTTTCAATCATCGTCTGTTTCCGCCAAATGAAGTGAGAAATTATACTCGAAAAATTTGGGCAGGCACATGGTATCGTTGGGGTGGAGCCTCTGTTAGATGGTTAGCCATGTGCGAAGTTCTATATTTCAATATAGCTAGGCTATGTGTTATATTTGTACTGTAAAAGTGCAAGTAAACATGCTTGAAAGTTGAGTGGGTGTTTCTAAATATGTTGTTCATGTTGCTGGAGTAATAATTTGTGTGTCAGTAGCTAGTCCCTAGAACCAGTGCTGCTTCTTTTAATATTAATCAACAGATTCTATGGCTATGACATTCTATGGCTGCCAAGGGAAACTTTAGCTAGCTGCCTGTAATATTGTAACAAGGCTATTGCTTATATTATTTCTCATCATTGCTATGTAATATTTACACTGACGATCGTTAGAATATTTATATATATATAACTGCATGCCAGTAAGATAAGTAATATTTCTGTCATATTACTGCATATTTATGTGACAGATTATACTGACATTTATAAATGGAATCATTTTGGTTTGGTCATTTATAAGGAGGAGGGATAAATTACTGGAATTGGACAATCGTGCAGGGACTTGCACTGCACAAGGCCTAGATTACTCAGTGTGTTATTTAAAACTGCTATGTCCACTGACTGCTTTTTAAAAAGTAATTATGATTCTTAGTGAGAGGTTATGCCATGTGGAAATGCAACAACATGAAGTTTGGGCATGTTTTTGCTATTTTCTCTGATTTGTTTTTTAAACCATTGTCCTTTTTCCTCTACTTATTTATTGCATGTTTCTGTGCTGTGTATGCTATTTATGTGTCTGTCACTGAGAACTTATACTGCTGCTGCTGACCCAAGTTTGGGCCTGTAAAGATTTGTTGTTTGATTTGCATGTGTGCTGACTACTCAGTACTGTATCTTAAATGCTATTTAGAATAACTTCAATGCTATCTGTTGAAGTATTTTCTACTACAGAAAAATCAGATGAGCAGTCATGAGCTATGGCACTTTTGATTTGTGTGAAGCCAATGTAGCTGTAAATAAAACTGGGCTGTGTGTTCAGTGTGTCAAATTAAAGGCACATGTCCCTAGTTATAATAGTAAGAGTTTAGCCAAGTAACATGTTCTTATAGGTTGAGTGAGTTTGCTTGTTGGTGAATCTTTATATGTGTATAAACAAGAAGGTGTGTAAGCAGGTTACATGTCGGTTATGACTGAGATTGTCAGCTTTGTGAAAGAAGCCTAACTTAGCGCAGCTGACTTATGTGTGGGTCTTATTGCATAACTTCAACCTAGCAATATCGGCCTATGTCAGGAGTGGGCAAATCTGGCCTTGGAGTACCACTGTGGGCAGGATTTTGTTTAGATAAAAAAAAAAGGTTGTAATGTTTTTTCTGTCCAAGTATGCTCCTTGTTTAATTTGATTGAAGATATTTCCAGGTTCTGCCACTGTTCAAGGATGCCTTTTAATAAAGAAATAAAGAAAGAAAGAAAGAAAGAAAGAAATAAAATCCTGTAAATGACTCCTTTGGAAGCAGCTTTTGTTTGGGTGTGATTCAATCAGAAGTACACTACTGTTGCTACATGCCTGTCTAGATACAACAGCTTATGCCTGCTTAGATGTTAGCTTACATATTAGAAGGTAGTTGACTATAGTTTTCATCCCATGCTTGTCTTAACCAGTTAGTGTTTACGGAAATGTGTGCTCCTCTGCAGTTCTGGGAGTGACCGGTTAAGAAGCTCTTCTTCACATCCAGAGCAGGAGACTGGGGTTCAGGTCATGGCAAGTCGGGGAGGAGCTACAAGACCCAACGGACCTAATGCTGGCAACAAGATCTGCCAGTTCAAGCTGGTGCTCCTCGGGGAGTCGGCCGTGGGGAAGTCCAGTCTCGTGCTCCGCTTCGTAAAGGGCCAGTTTCATGAGTTCCAGGAGAGCACAATAGGAGGTACGTCGCACACTACATTCATGTTTTTCTTTTCATGGAGGACCATGCTATCCTGTTATACTGTAATTGCAAGGCCTTTCGGGGGGGAAACCTGTGGGGGAGAGCCTTATTCAGGGTTCTTCAAGTGATTATGTGATTTGAGTTGACCGTGAAACACTTGTTTCTGGCGTCTGTCTCTGTCCAACCCAGCTGCCTTCCTCACTCAGACCGTGTGTCTGGACGACACAACGGTGAAGTTTGAGATCTGGGACACGGCCGGACAGGAACGCTACCACAGTCTCGCACCCATGTACTACAGAGGTGCACAGGCCGCCATCGTGGTGTACGACATCACAAATGAAGTGAGTCAAGGTTATGTCATGCAGAAAGTCAACTTGAGCAATGGAACACAAACATCAAGCTACGTCAAGCTACGCCCTTCCTTTAAACACTGCAGTTTTGACCTGATTTCATGAAGCCATAATTGCTCATTATGTAAGATTATCCCCATTTAGCAGGACTCGTGTGTAACAATCCCCTGGATAGTTGCATCACAACGTAGATGCACAACAAGAGCTTTGTTAGGCACCTTTGTGTTGGAATAGGGTGGAGCTTCTCAAGTGAGCTCATCTTTTTGCTAATTTGTTCTTTCAGTTAGTGTGTGAAAAGAATGGACTTGTTACGTCGTATTGGTAGCTTACAGTAGTACATGACTAATGCATGCCTTAACACGTGGTGTCTACAGTCATGGGGCATTATGCTAGGATGGCCTGGTTTGGGTCTGCCCTGGGTGGGTGACCCTTCTCTTTGCACACTGGCAGCTTCTCTGGGCATTCAGGCTGGGACTGTCCAGCACTTCAGCTCTGTAGATGGGTGGCTAAGCAGGAGGATTTCAGATTGAAAATTCTTCATGTACTCCACTGGACACATGATGTTGAATTGATTGAGCTGGCCTTGTCATTGGATAGTCCCAGGTTATGGATCAAGAAGTGGGAAGTATATAACCAAGATCATTCTGTTAAGATCTAATTCAGTATGGAATTTTCAGATTTTCTTTATCTTTGGTCATCAGTTTTTTTTTTTTCCTGTATGTTAGTCACACTAATAATAATACAATGATATGATTATTTAGCTGTGGAGCTTTTTGGAGCACACTGATAACGTCATATGTATGTACATTTGTAAATGTGTGCTTGCTTGAAGTTTGAGACCAAGCACAATCAGTCTTTGTCCAGCTGTTTACTTTGTTTTAGAAGTGCTATCTTTTCTTGTGTTCCAGGAATCATTTGCAAGGGCAAAAAACTGGGTAAAAGAGCTTCAGAGACAAGCAAGTCCTAATATTGTAATAGCTTTGGCCGGGAATAAGGCTGACCTTGCTAACAAGAGAGCAGTTGACTTTCAGGTTTGTCTTTTTTATTTTTTATTTTTATAACACTTCCTCTGAATTTGTGCTGGAATAGCTTGCATATCAGTTCATGTGATATTTTGTCTTGCAAGGTTATGAATATATCTCTAGTAATTGTGCCATTGTAGAAAGCACTGTAATTTAAGTGAATTGTTAGCTTGTGTAACACTGTTTTTTTTTTCAGGATGCACAGTCGTATGCAGATGACAACAGTTTGCTGTTTATGGAAACGTCGGCAAAGACTTCAATGAATGTCAATGAAATATTCATGGAAATTGGTATTTATTTTGTTCTTTACACCAATATTGTTTCAGTGTTTCAGTATTACTTTGCAGAAGTCAAGCCAAAAGCTTTAGACCTGCAAACTGTTTTCTGGGTTGAGTTCCTGGGTTGAGAGTTAAATTACACACATTATACTTATTCACTTTCAATTAAGTAGCCAGTATTCCACAATTCCCATTCATAGATTGGCCTATATATAGGCAGTATCATAAAGCGTGCATACCTAAATTTCCTACTTTGTTAGTTTAGTGAAGTGTGGCATTTAAATTACCTTTATGTAATGTGCTGAGTATTGCATTCTGTGCACGCAATGGGATTGTGAGATTGTTTCTGGTACATTTTGATATGACATTTTCATTTTCTTTCAGCCTGCTTAGGTAATGACATTCAAGCTTCTCAAATAAAATGACTTGTGTGTAGATATCCTCAGTTGACTTAGTAAAGTTTGCAATATGCCATTGCATGATTTCAAGATATAGTTGGTTAGCTGAATAATTCGGAGACCTAAGGTAATATCTAGAAATAGCCAGTGCAGTCAATAGAACCATTATGCAGCTGTAAGTCAACAACAATATGTGTGTAGGGTTATATGTCATTTCATTGTTTTATCAACAAACAAAAAAATCTTTCATTTTCTCTTTCAGCGAAGAGATTGCCCAAAAATGAGCCCCAGGCAGCTGGACCAAACAGCGGACGGCCCAGGGGTGTGGACCTCACTGAACCACCCCAGCCCACCAAGGGTCCCTGCTGTAGTAACTAACCACCCCCTTCAACCCCCCAAAAACACACACCTCACTTCCTAACTCTGGATAACATCTGGACCAGGGGCTCTTCTTCCCAAACTCACCCCCTGGTATAGCTAAAGACTCTGTATAGCTGCATTTCTAATACAATTTGTTCTTTATTTTTTGTTGTCTTTTTTTAAGTACTTCAGAATTATGGATGCATGTATCACTACAAGGCCTAAACCATACATTTTTAACTTTTTCAGTGATAAAAACTAACAAAGTGAGTGAAAGATTTTTCTTTTCTTATTTTTAGTATTCAGTGGAAATGATGCTTTGAAGAGAGTGGCCTCCCATCTCCTCTCTGCTTGCTATGCTAAGTTCTCAGCAAGGGAGTGAAAGAGGTGTTAATTATGGACATGGATCTTAAGTTTGTTTTTTTAATGTATTCATTACTTTCCAACAAAATCTGTAGTAGCGCTAGAGCCAAGTTTTCATGCTCATGTAGGTCCCTGGGCAATGCCTGGTTCTAGCAGTTCTTGCAGTTGTGCAATGGTTTACAGTATTGATGCAGTGACTACTGTGTGCAAGGACCCTCATTAGCACAAAGCATTCCTCGCCTCAGTGGCTGGCTGAGTCCGTTTGCAGAAGGGTTTGGCAGAGATGCAAGTTTCCGCATCGTCTCAGCCCTCTGAAGCGCCTGATGGCTCTGTAGGGACTTTCACCAGCGTGGTGACTGGGTGAAGGTTCAGGGCATCCGCGATGAGAACAGCAACCGGACAGCCCACATGCCATTCAGTTTCACAAACCGAATCATCTGTACTAGGAAGGTCCCATTATAGCCTATAAAGGTTCTTAATTATTACATTGTCTTTAATGAGGAGGAAGAAAGAAAGAAAAAAAAAAAACACAGGTTTGTCCTAAACACTCCAGCTGTCTTTAAAATTTTGATGTTAAGGAAATCAGTAAGTCTTTGATTCTCATGCCTTGCACTAACGATGAATATTCCCTGTCTACTGCCTGTGTGATATAAACAATATACTGTAAATAGGGTGTTGCAATGTAGTCTACTTTTTTCAATATATGACTTTGAGGACTAATGCTTGATAGGGAGTTGCCTAAGGATAATCATATAGTCTGTACAGTAACCAGGGGCAGCTCTACTATGGGTCTGCAGTTTTTCACAAAATGGTTAAATTATAATCAATGGTGGTCTTTATAAATGTATGTAGTGTTATTAACAATTGAACATGAAATGCATTTCTTTAGTGGTCTGTCTTGTACTTCTCTCAAAATTGTCTGTTCATCATTTTGATCATTTATTTTGCATTGCACTAATTTTAGTGATTGGACAACACCCCATTCAATATCAAACTTAGCATTTAAATCAACATTGGATTTGTACTTTACTGCTGAGGCAAGACAAGTAGCTGAACTGAGAAACTAATTGGCAGTTGCATTCTTACAACCAAACAGGTTAAATCAGTGATGTAACCACTTTAACCGTGAAAGACTGGTCAGTTCTAATGTTCGAGTACGAGTTCATGAATAAATAATTTAATAAACAGGAATATATTGTATACTTTCTTGCTGTGAACCTTTAGTGCAGCTCAAATGTGTGAATGCAACACATTTCCAGCTCTTAAAATGAACTGAAACTGGAAATGTCTTCAGCTGGAATGTTTTCCTGTTCATTTAAACTGGTGTACACTTAAGTTTCACTAGCTTCTTTAGGCCTCTATCTGTGTAGCACTGCAGTCAGTGAGCTGTTCTTTCCTCCAGTACATATACCTGCTGTTTGCACAAGTTTTCTAAATGTCAGCTGAACGTTACAAGCAAGGTGTTTTTAGGCATTTTTGTGGATTCATTTTAGCCAGTTGCTTCCTTTACCTCTGTGCTTAATTCACCTGCATCTGTGGTTTCCTGGTCCCTCCTCATCCATTCTATTCAAGCCCAGCTGTGCGTATGGGATTTCTCGTTGGGTAGGTTTGAGTGGAGCTGGTTCAGTAAGAGCTCCTGGTGAATCTAGCTTTAGATTGAGAGTGGCCTGCTCATCCAGGATGCCCCACTATCCACCAGGGGAAGATGATGACCTGGACGGATTGATTACACAGAAGGGACACAACACGGGGCACAAGAATAACTGAACCATCTGGTTTGTGATCTTCATGGTAACCAACTTTGTGATTCATCGGTTTGCCCCTCCAAGTGTTCCAATGCTAGCGCAACCACGTAAAGGCTACCAGTTCTATGTATGTTTGCATCCAAAGCCACAATTATCTGAAACCAATACAGGGTCTGTTATGTGGAGAAAAAAATATGTCTTCAGAGTTTTTTTTTGTTTTTGTTTTTGTTTGTATTTTCTAAATACAGTGAGTCAGGAAAGGCAGTTAAAATTAAGCTATAAGCAGTACTGGTTTTACATGGGTATTGTACGTTGGCTTTAAGAAATTAAAGTTCACCAAAAAAATAACTTTTGATGAATAATGTTTTTGTAATTACATATGTATGTTGTGTGATCGTTATATGTATTTATCATAAAGCCAAGTGTTTTCTGAAAATTACCCAGGGAATTGCAACCTGGTGCTCTAGGCTTGCCAGGTCATGTTTAATCATTTTATCTGGTTATTATGAAGCCGCATATGTATGTCAAGTGAAGAATTAGGATGTGGGCCATTCCGTCTGCAGTCAATCACTTTCTGACCTCACCTTTCAACTTTTTATGTTAACTTAGTTAATTCTGGTTTGATGAGCCAGAATGACCAACCGTCACAGCATTGTAGGTATATACAGGGCCTGGGGCATGACCGCAGAAGTTACACAATGTTTTCCCTGAGGCATTGGTTCGGTCGAATGACCAGGAAGTTATGTCCCAGCTAAAAAATAAATAGATGAAAAGTTCCACAGAAAGCGGGAGTGAACACATTTTTAATAATAAAAATGTTGTTTAGCTGATGCTTTTATCCAAAGATTAGACTTAAGTAGGGGGACAGGAAGATCTTATCTCAGCCTCTTATAAAGAGCATGGAAGGAGTACACAAACAAAAGAGAGCCAATTTGTCAAAGGCCTATCGGTTATTCAAAGCGGAACATCCTGAAATTGAAGTGGGTTTCTACGAATTTGCAGTGTTGCGACCAAAGGACCGTACTGGCAGACAGAAATAGCATGCATTCAGTTTGTGTATGCACAATACATCATGCAAAGCTGGTGGTTTTCTCATCTAGTCTTCTGCAACTGAGTGCTCAATGAGTTAGGCAATCCAATAACAAGTCAGAGATCTCTAATTCATCTCCTCTGTCCTCCTGTGGAAGCTTGCCAGTTAGGAAAGTGTGAAACCTGCTCTTCACCGGATGATTTCAAAACTATTCTTCAGCAGCTTTATGATGCCAATTTGGTAGATACGGTGGAATTAAAGAAGCAAACTACAGCAGACAGAAGTACCCTTCAGACCATCCTTGAGCCTGTTGATCAATTAAGTGTTTCATTCGCAAACCATCTTGTACTCTGTCAGCGCAACATCATCACCAAAATTAGGAGGCAATACAGACAGTGAGTGAAACCATCAGCATGTCTTCCATAACCTATGCCTCCACTTGGAAGACTTTGGGGTGGAAGCAGAGTGGAACTACCATGATACTGCATTGGGAGAATGATGAAACGTATGGCAAGTACAGCTAGTTTACAATTTCAGTACCCAATCCAAAAATGGCAAGTAAACTACCTCTTTGCAAAGGCAAATATCACGACTGTTGGAAGTGGAATACTTCACAATATCCCAATGGCTTACTGAGAACACATTTCTGAAGCGATTTTCAGTCTGGCAAGAACTTTACCAAGCACTACTTTCAACCCATTTCTAGGACACCGGTCATGGCATGACTGTTTGATGCATCAACTCAAAGGACCAATCACAGTTTAAGATGTTGTCCTTACCTTCGGAGAAGTCTAAGTCTATGTTGTAGTTCCCTATGCCAGAGACTAGTGGCTTGGTATGGTGGTGTCTGTTGATCTGAATCAACATCAGGTAGAAATTAACTTCTTGCACCCAAAGGGACCTTCCAGATTATTTTCTTTCCCTAGGTATCCTGATCAGGTCAGTCAATTCGGGTGATGTACTCACATCAATGGAGCCATCCACAGCAACAGGCAGTCCAAATGAGATGAGCAAAGCATCTTTAGCCAAAATAGAGTAAATATCTTCACACCTTTACAGGGTTTTACACCGCTTGGGCTTCCTTTTGTTTTAATTTTCTGTTTCTGTTTCTGATGATAAACAAAAATATTTGAGGTGAAAAAGAATATCATAGGCAACAGAACGATTCATGTGTTAGACTGACATACCCACCATGTTGCTCAAACAATAGCAGGCACAACATGAAAATAGAGACATAAGTGTTTAAAATGATATTTTAAGGGGAAAGTATTGAATAACCTTGTTTGTAAGAATTTTGTATTTTTAATTTGGAATAATATATCTATTATCTTTAGGGTCAGATTTGAGAGCCCCTGTCTCCACATTCTAACACACTCATATGGTAATGTATTTTCTGATGTAATACCCCAGTTTTGAAATGCTTTGGAACTTTTATTTCTATTTATTTATCTTTTTGCTTTAATCAATTTTCAGCATCCAAAATACCGAAATTTCAGATGAAAGTCATTATTCCTTTTAATTAACCCACAAAAAAGATCACAAAGTAATCATATGCGATCCAGCTGTTTACTACCCTCCCCATGGTAACAGTCTCCTTGGAAACAAAGTACAAGGCATGGCATGATGCTTGGGTTCTAATGTAGGCCTCCTTTATCTGTAAAATCAAAGGAGACCGTTTCTATGGGTTGCTTAGCTGGGCGTGGAAGCTAATCACCGCTGACAAAGCCATGTGTATATGCATATGCAATGACCAATTTGTTATTCTCATGCGACTGAAATGGAGTAGTATATATGCATATGTGGTCTTCAGAAGTAAGAAATTGCATTTTGTATTAATATAAGAAAATATTAATATCTTCATAACTACTGGCAAAATGTGTTCATGACATGTAATCTGTGTTTTAAGATTTAATTTAGGCAATAAGCAGCTAGGAAATGGTACATAATGGTTGAATTAATTTCACATACAGTATTTGTGCCAATCCCCCATATAATTAATTTTCTCAGGTATATTTTACAGTATAAGTAATTTTGTAAATTATGAAAACACTCACATGGATGACCTTTCTGGATGAACTGACACACGCATACACACAGGCACTGTAGTGACTTTATATATTGTAGGTTATGTTGCTAGTTCATTGTGACGCTTTCTAAATCAGGGGAGTACTTTTCATGTGCATTGCAATAATGAATTAACTCCAGGTGCATCAACATTCTGGCTACATGTCTTTTCCAAGGGCATTCATTGTGCACTGTCTCAATAGAATATGGTCCCTAGAGTATGCAGCTTCAAAACTCTTTCACCTCCCTGTGCACCTGTCATGTATTTCCTTTTCTCCAACTTTCCAGAAATACTATATATAGATATATGTGCTAATTAGTAAATATGCTTAAAAGGAATTTTCCCATCTTCATCAACACATACAAATGGCACCTAGCAGTATTGCTTGTTTGCATGCCATAAGTGCGTAAGTGAAAGTGCGTGTGACTGGGAAATGGGATGTTTGTGTGGCATAGTGTTTGAGGAACTGCATCTACAATCAAAAGGTTGCATGTTCAGATTCTCTGCTCTTGAACAAACTCAGCATCGATTCAGTAACTCGAGACTAGTGTATGCTACATTTCACCACCGGGGGGAGCCTAATTCACTCTATTTGGAGAGTCCCTATTCTTTTGTGAAGATTGGCTGAGTTAGAATGGCAGCAGAACAATGCATTTCTAATAAGCTCATTGCTGAGCACAAGATGCGTGAGAAAAATTAGACCCTTGATACAATAAATCCCCCTTTATCAAAGAGGTGTAAGAGGAAATGAAAGATGACTGATGGTTTCTAAATAGTCTCTGCAGATTATTTCCATTTGCAAGGTTACAAAAAGGACTATGACATAAATATTGATAGCAGCAAAATATAAAGACAATGAGATATGCTTATCTTCTGAGAATTTGCATTCAGGCCTGCTTTGTCAAGCAAGAGTCTTTGTGCTGACATCACTTACCCCAGGTGGTGACAAGTACAAGTTGGATAAACATCTGCCGCATGTGGATTGGTTGATACTGAAGATCAGATGAAACCATGAAAAACAACACAATGTAAATTTTTGTCCAGTTGTACCTTATATTGCACAGGATTGCAATGACAAAATAATGCACTTAAATTTACAGGACACATTCATTCATACCCAAAAAACCACAGTGCTGCAAAAGGTCCCAACATATGCAACTGTAAATATATACAGTGGCTTCAGAAAGTATTTAGACCATTTCAATTTTTTGTACACTTTTCTCACACTTTTTTTTGCCCATCAATAACCCATAACCACAAAGTGAAAACACCTTTTTATTATTTTTTGCATCTAAAACTAATACGGAAATCTCTCAATTATATGTATATAAGTAATCAGACCCTTAATTCAGTGCTTTGTAGAAGCCCCTACAGCTTTGAGTCTTCTTGTGAAAGTCTCTACAAGCTTTGCACACTGGATTTGGGAAGTGTACCCATTCTTCCTGGCAGATTGGATGGGAAGCATCTGTGAACTGCCATCTTCAGGTTTTGTCCACAGATGTTCTATGGTGTTTAAGTCTGGACTTTGGCTGGCGCACTCAACAACAGTCAGAGACATGTCCTGAAGCCACTCCAGCTTTGTCTTGGCTGTATGCTTGGGGTCAATGATGTGCTGAGCGGTGAACCGTCACCCCAGTCTGAGGACTTGTGCACTTACTTCATCCATCCCTCAATTCTGACCAGTCTCCCTGTCCCTGTTGCTGAGAAGCAGCCCCATAGCATTACATTACATTACGTGGCATTTAGCAGACCCTCTTATCCAGAGCGACGTACACCATGCTTCACCATGGGGATGGTATTCGCCAGATGATGGGCAGTGCCTGGACATAGTGCTTGAAGTCCTGCCCAGAGAGATCAATTTTTGTCTCATCAGACCAGATAATCTTTTTCCTCATGCTCCCTGAGTTCTTTAAATGCCGCTTGCGGGCTGTCATATGCCTTTTACCAAAGACTGGTTTACATCTAGCCACTCGACCATAAAGGCCTGATTCTAGTTTTAGACACATCTCAAGGATTATCAAAGTAAACAGGATACAACTGACCACAATTTGGAGTGCCACAGCAAAAGGTCTGAATACTTATGTAAATTAGAGATTCGCTAAAATTTCTAAAAACATGTTTTCAATTGTCATTATGGGTTATTGAGTGTAGATCGATGGACAAAAATGTCATTTAAAATTAAATCTACAATTCAATGACATGAAGGGGTCTAAATATTTTCTGAAGCCATTGTATGTGCTTTTCTGGGCAGTGCATGATGTAAGTGTGGAAACCTAATTAAATAGATGCTATTATATCATTTGCATATTATTAAACTGTGGCGCATTGTCATAAACAATTTAGTCTTCACTGAATTCAATTAAACTCTTTGAGACAGAAAAATATCATTAATTATTCAACCGAAAGAATTAATTCAAACTATCATCATGGTTAAGAGTGAATTCCCCCTCTAGCCATTGGCTACTTTTGGTAATCAGATCCTCCCCACTCTGTGACCTGCGTTGTCCCTTCACGCCCTCTGCTCCCCCCTCGGATGAGGAAATAATAAGAGAAGGTAATGGGAACGGGCTGATCTCCCGGGGCCTTGTAAATCCAGGATTGCCTATTCGTTTTCCTGTCCGGTCTCGGCTGGGGAAGCAGGACGCTGACATAAAGCGGGAAGGTCATGTCCGCAGTTCCCTATGTGCGCGCTCAGGAGTCCTGATGAGATGTGTCTCTTCCTTCTGCCCCACCCCCACCCCCCTCCTTATCTCATGTCCTCTGTGTGTACGCCGCACTGCAAGCCAGCACTGCTGCCCTCCCTTCATGCCCTGCCCTTGCACACTGCTCAGCCTGCCTCGGAGCAAAGCCCGCCGAGCCCCCAGGAACACACAGCCGCCATTCGGAGCAAACGTGAAGGGCAGGACCAGTCAATGCTGTCACATTTTACAGAAATTAATTGTATTCTTGGTCAGCATCTCTAAAGCTGTATTTCATTGCAACTGTTTTTCAAGTGTTTTCACTTCCAGTATAATGTAAAAGGTGACAGGGAGAGAAACAACACATGTGCTGCCACAGATTTCATTTCTTTGTTTTTTGCATTAAATATTTTTGACAGTCTGTATTCCGCTGCAGAAAAATGCACGTTGGGCGCAGACATTTGTCATCTAAGAGAATGTGACTGCGTCTGACAGCTGTTCCGCTGACAAGGAGACCCCACTCATTTTTCCCCCAGATTTGATATTTTTTTCATTACATATTTGAGGCATTTGTTGTGTTTCGAATTTGTCATCAGTCTGGCACCGCTTTTCAGTTCAATATCCAGGGAGAGAGAGCAGGAACAGGCTGTGTGTCCTTACAGATGCCCAAATGGCACGGTCCAGTTATTACCCATTCCATTCCAGTGGGAGATGCCGGCACCGCCCCATCGGAAAACCATGTGGTGCATTACTGAGTCTTGGCAGCAAGCAACATTTTAAAGAGTCACATATGGCACCATTATAACCACTCCAAATATAGCAAAGCAAAAAAAGACATTATTTAACTCCTGAGGATGAAGGAATTTGTGATATTTTGAGCAGTCATTCAAAGGGTTTAGCATAAGAGAAACCAGGGCAGCCATATGTCATTATTTAAATGCAGAATTAGAAAATAAAGAAGAGCTCATGCATATAGTCCACAAGGCCTAAATAGGTCAGCTCTTCCTCTTCGTATTACATTGCCTGGATTTATTGCTGCTTTTGGTATAATGGCTGCATCTTGTTGGACAGAGCAGATAGAGTGCCGTTGAAGAGACAGAATTAACCTTGTGGACAGCCCTCTATTCTACACTTCATTAGAGCTTTTACCCTCTGAATGGCCACGTCTCATTTACCTTCAAATCCCACTCAAGGCAGATGCACCATCCGAAGCTTCGCATTCATATTAGTGAGCCTTTAACATTTTCCTAAAATATCTTATAATTTGGTTTTAATTTGGACATTTAATGTATTTACCATAATATTGAATGTATACCTGATGTATACAACTTCACACAGGTTCTATATCCTGCTGAAAAATAAAACAGCTAGTAGCTGGTTGACCAGTTAGACCAGCTCTATACTCAACATGGTTTGACCAGCTCAAACTATGTTTTGAAGCAGCTGGTAGCCAGTATATCAGGCTGGTCATAGCTGGATTTTACACCAGGGTAATAAAAGGTAATGTATGCACAAAACGAGAAACCTGCGGTTATAAAACTGTCCATACGCTCACCTGAACGCAATTCTCTCACAGCTTGAAATTTTGTGTACGTGCACAAGCTTAGTATCCTGCCCCGTTAACTCCCACAATTACCCATAAATGGTTCATGGAATACCCAATGTGAATATGTTATGCATATAAATCAGTTTGACATTCCAATTCATTGTGGGAGAAAATGGAGAACTCAAAACAAAACAAAGAAGAGAAACTTCATGGACTGTGAAATCGAGATGCTTGTTATGGAGGTTGAGGCCAGACTGACTACATTGTTTAGCTAGACATAAGTAGTTCGGCAAAAAAATGAAAAATAAAAAAACACAACTTTAATAACACAAAATATAAGTGGTATCCGAGTCACAGTAACATCTGAGGCTGATGGATGCATAAGTATGAAGACAATAGGCCTCATGCAAGAATATTTTCATATTCTTCTTAACTTTGTCCGACTTTTCGATGGGCTCGTACAAGTGTGCCATATCAGATTCAACAAACGCTTATAACTTCATAAAACTGTCCTAAATGTCCATGGAAGCACATAAGCATATAATATTTAGCTCTGTCAAGAGTAGATTTAAGCAAGTTGCAAAAAAATAAATAATAAACTGTTGAAATGCTCAACATGGTGTAAAGCCAATAAATTCCCACAGGGAGCGTTAAAACCCATTTTGGCAGCAGTGCTAAGCCTGGCATAGCGCTCAGCTCAAAATAAAGCCAAGTTGAGCGCCATCAGGGTTCAAATTGTTAAATCTTTCACCTTGTTTGAAACTGAACTTACCTAGCATGTCCAGTCACATCACAGCTTTGTATGAAGCAGGCCTAAAATTACGCTACCTAGCAACACAGACAGAGCTAGTTCATGTAGGCTACATGGCTAAAGTTAGTTTCTTGACATTTTGGGATAAACTCAATATTATTGGTTGTACACAATTTGAGTACACAATTTAGCCTTGTATAACCACGGACAACCTGCTACTATCACATATTGTTGCAGCTTGTTACAGTTTAACAAACAAAGGGCTTCCTGGATGGATGACGACAAGTTTCAACGACTGGTGACACTCGATTCTTCTCATGTATAGTCAACTCCTTACTTGGCACATTCAAAAACTGACATGTTGAAAGGGGACATGTTGAATTACACTACCAAAATCGACATGTGGAAACTAACAGACATCTGAAACCAACAAGCTGAAAAAGGACATGCTGGTTGTGTTAGAATGGCACACATAGAAATCTGATAGATGTTGATTGCATATTGGATTTTCTCACACCGCATTCGCATTTGAATGTCAGGAAATAAAAGTGACTGCAGTTTGTCTTTAATATTTCTGTAATTTGGAGAAGGGACACAGCACAAATTTGGGGGACACTGCCCTCCCCCTGCCTTTTACTTTAGATGGTGCTAAATCATCCAGTGCTGTGGATCAGGGAGAGTATCAGGGAAAGATGAGCAGGCCTGAGAGGGCCACAGACCATATTCACAAATACCCTGTGTTTGAAATGCAAGGGGATATTTTGGGTCACCTGAAAGTGAACTCCTGTCTGTTGTGATCTCATACGTCTGAGGCCTGTCACTAGGCAACGCCCCGAGTCGACACCTTCCTGACAGGCCTATTTAGATGGTATCTCCATGTCTGCTTAAATTATTGAAACATTTTCAGAGCTTTATTGTGAGTGTTCAAACAGAAGAGTTACTTCTTTTTTTTTCAAAGAATGAAATTGGAAAAAGCTTCAGTGCTACTTCAGTGAAAATGAAAGCTTCAATGTTAGTTCAGACATACACATAATCCTGTTTCTCTTTTTTTATATTCCCTGACATAATTTTGTTTTCTGAGAGTTATGATAGCTAATTATAGAATTACAAGAAAAGCCATGGGAATCTCTAGCCAGCAATAGGGAAAGGAGGCTATGGGACTGACAGGGAATGGAGCTTGTATGCTAAGGGCCAGGTAACATACTGTTGAACCCTCAGAAGGGTGCTACTTACTATCTGCATACAAAATAATTATAATTTGTAAAAATCTATGGCTCCCCAGAAGGACACAGCTCAAAATCAAATGAATAGCGTCAAATACTGATGAATAATCATTGAACCTTTCTGCTCTGTGTTGACTGTGATTAACCTATTCTGTCAATTCTCAAAGAATCAGATATCCTGAGAACTGAGATCAGAACCATTTAAAATGATGGGCTCTGCTCACCTCACAGGGGTCTGTCAGCACTGAGCGTTTGCTGCCATTTCATTATGAAGGAGACATGCCACTGCACCTTGAACATGCTTTTAAATGAAAGTATAGAGCATTGGGGGTGTTGTTATGCACCAGTACATTTGCCTGGGCAGAGTGGTTTAAAGCAGATGTTTTGTGTCTTTACCTCATGAATATAAATTAATCAGTGTGTATTTTTGCTAGAGGGCTATGTTCTTGACATTCACTATTTTTGCATATGATTCTGAAGAGCTTTCAAAAGGCGAAACTGAAGATCGCACAAGCAGAAAATGATTACCTTTTGAGTGTTTACTGCAGCTACACATAAACTGTTGTATGATCAAAAAATGAAGGGAAAATTGTCCTTATCGACAAATGAAAATTTTTATTGAATGATGGTCTGAGAAACATAGCTGTGTTGCCTCTCTCATTATGAGAATTTCTTGCTTGTTCTGCTTGTGTGAAAATACAGATAACAGACAAATGGTCTGACATTTAACATCTTCTATTGTGAGTTACAATATCCTGTTGCTGTTTACTGACTGACTGGAGTATTTCTAGCGGAGGACTGCAACACCGTGAAATTGCCAAAAATGAAATTGTCAGCCATTCACTTGGTGCTCCGTCTGAAGCCGTCTTGTTACTTTATATTCTCTGGACATTTCACAGATGTGGAGATGGTAATGAAAATGCCTGCAGGAAGAATTGCTCACTTTCGTCCAGCGCTCCTCTCTCACATCTCATCAGACCATCTCTCCAGTATTCCTTTCCGGAGAAAAATCAGCGTGTCATCTGAAGTTCTGGCGTTGACTTTCTGCCATTTTAACTTCAATGGCATTACCAAAAACCCTTAATTAGGGAAGAGACAATATGACACAGTCTGTGCAGTGTCAACTCGTATATCAATCCTGAGTGCAACGAGGGCTGTGATGTTCTGCTATGGCACATAGCATACTGTGATGCCACCTCTATCTGTAACCTTCACCGCTTCCCCCCTGTCTGAATAAATTGAAAACAGTATGTAAGGAAGATGGGCAGTTTGCTCTCCTTTTTAAGAAGATTCATTACACTATGTTTATGGTTCATCTTAAGGACTTCTGCTTGCCAAGTTGTGATGATTGAATCTGCCAGATATGTGAAATGTACATAGCAAAGTGTTCAGTGTTAATTCAAATGTGACACAGCACATGTTAATACTTTTGGAACTCTATTAGTGTTGCTATATGTTACTGCATATGCAGGAAGTGAAGCTTTGGTGTATGATTATGCAAGTATTTTATTACTCTGTTTGAATCCATCCAAAATACTATAGCTCAAAACTATGGAGGACTTTTTTTTTTTCACTCTAAATGAAAAATTTTTTTGGAAAAGTTTTAATAAAATATCTCTTTTCATAATAACTGCCCAGATTGTATTATTCTTTTTGCATTCCATAATACGAGTTTAAAATACAATTTTTCACAATAACAGGCTTTATTTTGCAATGACACTTTTCATAGATGTTAATCAACTGCAAGGTGGTTCAGCTACATTGCCTTAGTGTACACAGGCTGAAAGAAATGCATAATATAAAACCATTGTTTGTCCATGAATATGCAAATGTGCCCAACAATCAAAGAAGTACAGTTCATGTTAATTTTGAGTCCAAATAATTACATATTAAAACATAAAGCTGAAAACGGTATCAGGATTCACTTAGCAAGCATGCTGTAATTTCAGCATTTTTGCTAGGTTGCTGACATAGCATTCAAATGTTCATTGGTGCTTCTCATGTGAAAATAACCCATTAAAGTTGAACTGGCAGGAACTGGCAGGAAACTCACTTTGTTACTCTACATGTATAAAGTCTTGTGTAAAGTCAAGTTGCAAGCATCATAATTGCATCTTAGAGGTAAAATAAGGGGATGATAGGACCCGTCTCCTGGTGAATAGATTATAACATTAGCTAGCATTTTAACTAGCTAGCTTAATATAAAATATTTGTTAACCACACAGAGTAAGAATAGCAAGTAGTCTACAATATTCTTGAAATTATGTATAGGCTATGCCAACAATGTTTATTAATTTTACAATGACGCAGCAAAGTACATCAGCATTATTACAACCAACTACACTCACTGAGAACGTTATTAGGACCAGTATACTAATACTGGGTTGAGACTGGGTAGAGCATCCCTTTGTTCTCAAAACAGCCTCAATTCTTTGTGGCATGGATTCCACAAAATGTCCGTGTTGATGATTGCGGCACACAATTTCTGCAGATTCATGCTGCGAATCTCCTGTTCTACCACATCCCAAAGGTGTTCGACTGAATTCAGATCTGGTGACTGGGAAGGCCACTGAAGAACATTGAACTCATTGTCATGTTCATGAAACCAGTTTGAGATGACTTTTCCATTGTGACATGCTACATTATCATGCTGGAAGTAGCCATGAGAAGATGGGTACATTGTGGCGTTGATGAGATACACATGGTCAGCCACAATACTCAAATAGGCTGTAGCATTCAAGTGATGATTGATTGGTATTAATGGCCCAAAGTGTGCCAAGAAAACGTTCCCCACACCATTACACAACTGCCACCAGTCTGGACTGTTGACACAAGGCAGGTTTGGTCAATGGATTCATGCTGTTGCCGCCAAATTCTGACCCTACCATCTGTATGCCTCAGCAGAAATCGAGATTCATCAGACCAGGCTAAATTTTTCCAGTCTTCAACTGTCCAGTTTTGGTGAGCCTGTGCCCACTGCAGCCTCAGCTTTCTGTTCTTGGCTGATAGAAGTGGAACCTGACATGGTCTTCTGTTGTTGTAGTGCATCTGCCTCAAGGTTTGATGTGTTGTGCATTCTGAGATGCTTTTCTGCGTACCACAATTGTACAGAGTGGTGATCTGAGTTACTGTAGCCTTTCTGTCAGCTCAAACCAGTCTGGGCATTCTCAATTCGTTTCCATCGGCAGAACTAACACTCCCTGGATGCTTTTAGTTTTTTGCACCATTCTGAGTCAACTCTAGAGACTGTTTTGTGTGAAAATCCCAGGAGATCAGCAGTTACAGAAATACTCAAATCAGCCTGTCTGGCACCAACAATCATGCCACAGTCAAATTCACTGAGATCACTTTTTTTTTTCACTCTGATGCTTGATTAACATTAACTGAAGCTCCTGACCCATATGTGCACACATTTGGCTGATTACATAATTGCACAAATAAGAAGGTGTACAGCTGTTCCCAAAAAAATTGCTCAGAGAGTGTATACAGTCCAGCAGAAGGGGCAATGGAAGCAATGTTATTGTTAGTTTTGTCTGAATTATTCTTCTCTTTCTGTGGTGAAATGTATAAAAGCACAGCATGTCACTTGTCTAGCTAAAATGTCAAAATGGGTTGTTTCAAAGGAAACATTTTTTATTGTTTCCTGCTTGGGTGATGAGGTTTTCAACCTTGTTCTTGGTGATATTTTCATAAGCTGTGATATTTATTAGGCTAAGCTACTACGAATGTCTCCTAGTTACAACAAGACCGCGACTACAGCTAGAACGTGAATATCTAGAGATAGCTAGTCAATTAACACATAGCTATGATTTCTGCGCCCTGCACATGGGTATTACCAGTCATGATGCCAAGACAATAAAATATCCGCTGTGACATATGCAGAAGGGGTTCCCTGCCATACTGCCAGGGCTATAGCTTGTGGTGCTGGCCCCACTGACTGATCATTTCCAGCATAGTACAGTACAGACTGCACACACACATTGTATTATTTTAAGAGCATTTTACAAGGGGAATTACAGATAATATCTGAGATCAGCTATTCAAAATAAATTTTCTTCATTGAACTGCAGTGGTTCAGAGATAAGAAAGTTAATGACAGATAAGAATGCTGTACCACCAACTAGTGATGGAGCTGGGCTCCACCAGCCCATAATGTTGAGACACCACTGTTAACCACCCATTGTATGTTGTATTGTATTGTATGTTGCCTGAAGCAAATCTTAATGCTCTGTTGTAAACAAAATTAGAAGCACTGTGAAATTACAAGATTTTTTCAGAATTGTTAGCCACATTAGCTAGCCAGGCCACATGGTAGCCTTTCCTCTGCCTGCCTATACAATGAAAAATAAATAGGTAAAACAAATTTTTTCAAAAGTAAAATAAAACACTTGTCAAGCTTTGTGATTGCAATGCCCCACGTTACCCTGAAACTCATCAACACTGGGGACAACGTGATTTGGACCAGGAAAACAAATTATCCCTGTTTTTTGGTGTTGACATACCGGCATATCCTCTCTTAAATCTTTGTACTGGCTTCCCCAATGTCTCGGTCTCCGCCGCCTTGCGGTTGATTGACGTCTGTGAAAAGTCCCATTATTTTGAAAAAGCTATTTATAAGTGTCATTGGGAAATGCCAATGTTGTAATGAAAAACACCATTTGGAAATATTAACTGGAAATAATGAAATTTAAAATGAAGACTGCACTGCTATTATTGAGAAAACGGTTATTATTTTAATCATTGATAATATGATAATCAATGGATGGATCATTTCCATCAAATATTTCAAAATAAAATGATACATTTAATAATTTCATTTTGAGTTTCCATCAAATATTCAAAAATAAAATTGTACATTTAATAATTCCATTTTGAGTACAAAACTCCTCCTTACAAAACAAGCCCCTTTCCTTGAGTATCATTAAAATACAATTAGCATTTCAACCCTTCATAATAATTTGTGGTACCATGAATACCATTTCAGTATGAAACAAATGTTGCCATTCGTAGTGTCTGATTGAAGTCCTGATCACCTGCTGGATCATTAAGCTGAGTGAAAGAGTATGCTTTACTTTGTCAAAATGTCAGGCAGACATTTTATCTGGTTTCATAGGTGGAATTCCATCTCTGGGGAATTATAATTGTGGCTTTTTCAGTACAGCCCTGGCAGTACAGCCATGACTGCCTCCAGGATACATGTTTTCTGAAACATGATTTCCTATACCGTTAAATCACTCAATGTACTCCCGAAAGTGGTTCTTGCATGCATGTCTAAATGTGTTCTGTCTTAATGGTGTATTTTAACTGTATAAATATTCTAATTTTATGGGGAGATGGCCAAGTATTCAGATCTTTCACGGAGTAGTAAAGCCTTCTTTATTTCTTCCCTTTGCTATGGCAATTTTGCATAGCTTTCTTAAAATTTGTTACATAGTATCTACTTTAAACTGGATATTTCCCAATGCAAAGTTAAAGTAACCCAATTAAATCAGTGCATCAAGGTACAATCAGACAGTTGATTGGGTACTCTGCTCCCACTTAACTTAGCATACAGTGTGACTTCCCATAGCAGAATTGTGTGTTTTTATGGTTTTGATATTTTTATTGAGTCATTAAAAAAGATCTCAATGAAGTGACTCAAATATGTAGAAATTGCATGGTACTATTTACTGGAGAGTAATCAATGTGCTTTGGGGTCATGTAAAATTCAGCCTATTCAGGATTTTATACACAACCAGGCCAGCAAACTGTATTTAGTATTGACCAGTAAATCTATGACACAGCATTTTGTTTGTTTCAAATGTTTTAAAAGATAATTGAATGCACAACGATAGAAATTATCTTTACAATACAAAAGAATTATAAGGTACATGACGGGGACCCGCAAGGTCCGTGGTTCGATCCCCGGTCGAGCCACAATAAGATCAAGGCCATTAACCCTGCATTGCTCCAGCGGAGGATTGTCTCCTGCTTAGTCTAATCAACTGCACGTCGCTCTGGATAAGAGCATCTGTCAAATGCCATTAATGTAATGTAATGTAAACAGCCATTTGGTCTGCTGGCAAATATGATCGACAGTTTTAGTTGTTACAGTGCTATTATTGTCCCCCTCTCCTTCGCTTTAAATGTCACCCATATTGTACGACTTGAAATACAATATTGTGTGTTATAGTATATATTGTCTGGGCACCTATAGTAGTGCCCTTGTCCTGTGTCACCTACCCCTCTTGTAAGGACTGACTCCACTATTCTGCTACACTACCAAGTGGAGAGAATGAGGATCAAAACGGAAGTCCGGAGAAAAGCAATCCTCTTATTCTATTGCAAAACTATTACAAACCAACACAAACACATCATCTCACATATTTGCACACAACCTACTCTTGTATGCACACAAAGAAGGCAAGGAAAGTTTAATAGCAGTTCTTCTTGCCCAGTCTTATTCATCATCAGTTTGAGAATGACAGCAATTTCAGCAGTTTTGACAGGTAATTAATCAGAGCTTTGCAGTCCAGAAACCTTTCATTCATTTAACTCAAGATTTTCTCCCTGAAAGCACATTCCTTCAAGAATGTATACAACCAAATAATTATTTTCCAATGGTAACTTATCTATAGGTGTTCCAGAGCATCTATGGAAATGAAACCTAGGATGTGTGTTTTGTTGGATCATCTGTTTTTGTTACATTTCTGATCAAACGGTTCACTGGGAAAGATTTACTTTTTTCCTCCAGGGACATGAGATGGAATTTAAAGCTTAATTTAGATAAGTTAGAATTATCGCTCTTTCAGGAGAACACATGTGTCCTTAAACATACACTGACATTTTGAAGAAGTATTTCAAATCAATAAAAGTGAAATACAAAATATATAATTTAAGTATGAAGCAATGAAAACAGTCATGATCTCCCTTATAGACAGTGATCTCCCTTAGCTTCTGCACAGTCAGTAAAACCTTTCATCTTTTAGAAATGACAGGAGTCATGAGTCAGGAAGATCCATTGCTACACAATGCTATGCGATACAGGCAATAAGTTGCTGCTCACAGGATACCCAATTCACTTTCATATAAACTTTGACATGCAATGTGATTGTTTTGTGTCCCTCGTGCCACTGCTGTGGTGTCTCAACGTTGACAACAAAGAGCAATGAAATGCCTCTATAAAAATCCAAATCAACACGCAATCCTTCAAGTGGGACTACATTTTTGATCAAAAGCAACTGCGACTTTTCACCATGATTTAATGCAGAACATATTGGACTGAAGCTTTTTGGCCATTCTTCCTAAAATGAGGAAACCAGGGCTTACAACACTGGCATCTGAGAGGATACAGCATCCCTTTCACTGTCTTCCTGAATAACACACTTCAGTCAATAATCTGAGTCAACTCAGATGCAGTCAATATCCTACTGTGGAAGGGGACAACAGAAATTGTCCACAACTTGGTGATATTAATAGCATAATTAGTGAAACAATATGATATAGTAGAGGTAAAGGAAGTTGACCAGAAGGCATAGTGTTGTGGATGGTGCTTTCTGGTGAAGAAATTATCCAAAATATAAGCGATGGATGACACTCCACAAATCATCTGTTCGCACAAAACCCCCTTAAACCCCCTCAGATTACCCATGCTCTCCACTTCTGATAAGTGACGGGAAATCATAATGACATTTTTTGGTTTAAAGGACTACGTACATGTATATATGTGTCACTCAATATTTTCAATTCTATTCATCCAGTTTGCATAGCATACAACCAGGAGCATTTTATATGTGAAAGTCTATATTGTATTGATTTTCTGATATACAGTATCATTTCATATGATGTGACTAAAGTTGTAAAACAGATCAGAGGGCTTAGTTTATGACAGATATAAAGATAGAGACCTTGGTGATTGTGCATGGATGACTGGTGAAAGTGATATGGTATATGCTTGCAAATACGCATGAATAAAGGTACAAATTTATACTCACAGATAATCCCCAGACAGCAGGTAGTAAAACAGACACAGATGCAGACTTACCTTGGGGCGATTCATCAGGGCTGATGACTGGATGTCTCTGAAAAAGCGACGGGTGTCCATCTCTCAGCCTCTGAGCGAAATACTCCAGGACGCATAGCAGAAGGCTCTGCGATAGCATCTTGGAGTGAAATGATGCAAACAAGCAATTTTCCTCTATGGAGCCCAAAAGCGCTAGATGGGAGTTACTCAACCCCCGTTATCACTCGCAGTACGGCTGCTCTCATCATCAGAGAAGCGTTCCCACTTTGCTTTCATGGAGTAGGAGACACACACATGCGGGGTGTCTGCATGTCAGAGAAAATTGAAAAGCAACATATTGGACAAATATGTATTGACGATTCAGAAAGATTGAGATCACTCTAAACTTCTCGGTCTTACCAATATGATCTTATCTTGGAAAACTGTAAACAAAAACCCATTTACTTTCATATTGTATATAAGCCAAAGTTAGGAATAGAGCCCTATGAAGGTTTCATAATAAATGCCATATATGTCTGAGTGAACAATGAAATCCATCACTCAAAATTCAGCATTTTAGTAAAAGGCATTTGTGTAGTTACTGCAGTATAATTCACTATTCAACACAAAGCTTTAATGAGATACTGAAATCCTCTGGAAATGTGGATGAGAGCAATTGCACATACTGCAGCCTATGTTATTTCTCTCCATAACTCCTGCCTTGAGTGGGGGAATGCTCGTGTGGCCTGGTAGGAGCAGTCAGAGGCTCCATCTCCCAGCAGGTGGAGTGGGGTAAATCACTGACACACAACCGTCCTTTTTAACAGCTTTCTGTTCCTGAAATTTATGACTCCTCCAAATATGTTCATGCTTAGCAGCACGGTCAGAGGCGAATAATAATTCTACATGCTTTCAGTAGGTTTGCGGTGGTGAGTGAATCATCAGGACTGTGCTTTCTGCTCCACTCCAGTGCACTTCAAGCTGTAAATAGCTCAATAATTTCTCCCATCATGTGGCCATGGAGAGTGTGGCAAGGGCAATGCATTCTGGTCTCGCACTCGTTTCAACTGCATTTCATTTCACACAAGTGGCTTCAAATATAGGGCTCCTTCATTGCAGCCCCAAAGCAGGGGTCCTTTCAACAACCCCAAATACACAATGAGGCAGGAGGAGAGGCGTTATGTAAAGCTGAGACCGGAGCCTGAGCCCAGGATCAATATCCAGCCCATTTCATTCTTTAACCCTCATGTGGTGTTCCAATCAAACTGACCCATTTTAAATTCTCACTGAAAAAAGACAACAACTGGCCATGGCTTATTTTCCGTGAGGAACATGTAAAAGAGCACATTTTCATGTCAATTTCACCAAGAAATAATGAAAGGGTGGAAACTGACAGATCATGGTAAATATGAACTAAAAAGGGGTCTTAACTAAATTCATCTCTTATTTGCTCTCTCACCTGTGCACATACATGTACATGAATACTATCAAGCACACATATGCATACATATTTTCTGTTGCCTTTCTACGAATCAGATTTGCAGCATATTTCATGGATCCCCCCCTCCTCCATATTACAGACATATTTCCAAAAGACAATGTCACAAACCTACTGACCCACCTCCACCCCCATATGCACAACACAAACCCCTACCCTCTTACTCCTAGTCCATAAGGATTCCCTCCACATATTTATTTTCAAAATCACCTCTCGGTTTCTCTGAGGATATCAAGCACACACACCCACAAATTCAGACACAGACATATGCAAGGGTACCTACAAATTCACGCACAGACACATGCATAAACACGCACACACACAAAAACATATTTGGGAGGGATTTAAAAAAACAAACGTATAAATTGCTTTGCATTATGTCTGTGGGTCACTATGTGCAGTGGGTCAGAATATCATTTCTATTTTTACACAATTTTTATTTCTGCATTGCTTTAATGTTCCGGGTCAGTTTGACCCGGCGAACAGTGCCAACTGGTCCAAAAAGTGAAAGAACACAAGGGTTAAGCAATGTGTTGCATTTGGTTTTCTGTATTCCTCTCATGCAATTTTGATGCAATCAAAGCCTAATTTACAGTTTAAAACCATATAACCCAGAATTTCGATGAGGTATAAAAACATTTTAAACCACAGGTGTGATAAGCAGTGTGTTGTTTTTTTGGTGTTCTCAGCACTAGTGGTTCATTTAAATCTTTGATTGCCGAAAGAATATACACATCTTATTCTCAAGGTCTTATTTGGCAGCTGATTGAAAGGAAACCACAACAACTCACAGACACGACGCCCCACTGGGAATTTCGTTTGACAAGCCTGATCTAAACAGACATATCATTCACGATATTTACTTGCCAAAAGTGGATAATTAAAAATAACAATTGTCGGTTGCTTCAGTACATTTTCAGTTGTCAGTCAAATGACTGACCCAATATTACAAACGCAAACTGTAATTTGATTACTGTAAAGTATATCTCTTGTTATATATAGAATTTAAATACAAGCCAGGAACACTAATTAGAACTTAATATGAATCTAATTGTCAGGCACCACTTGCCAGTGATGGAAAGATGTCATGTAAGTATGCACTTGTAGCGCATGTGCTAGTTTTTACTGTAGCAGCCTAACAATCACAGTTGCAGATAATGAACATTTTGATTTATTTGGTTAACGCAGACGCAGCAGACTTGCAGTTGCAGTTTGCAGCAGTTGCACACCGGGGCCCGGGGTTCGATTCTTGGTCCTGCCAAAAGCCAAGTTTGGCCGGCTCACGTGGAGCAGCAATAATTGGCTCGCTGCTCCAGAGGGAGGGACTTGGCAGAGTTAGTAGATCGCCGCACAAAAACAAGCGCCTCGGAATCATGGTCACGACTTGTGAGACGAGACGGCTTGAAGAAGGCGTGTCGCTCTCCTGCTGGCCGCTGAGGGACGGGGTGTGGGAGGTGTATCTAATACTAGCTCTAATTGAATCAGACGGGGTCCAATTGGCTACCAAATTGGGAGAAAAAGGGGAAAAAATCCCTCAGAAAATGCAGAAAGCAAAATAACTAACAATTAACAATAATGACAGATACACTAATCAAATACAGAAGCATGAAACTGCACCAGGCCATATTACAAGGTATTGTAGGATGCTGCTTTTAGTAATTACTTCAGTTAATTTCAACCTATATTCAGGCCAATTTCAATGAATTTTTTTGCATAACATTCAATACAAAAGCATGCACCTATAATGTTGTCCTCTTTCTTGTATGTATGTCTGATGTGCTCAAAGTGAGAAAAGGGCACACCATCTTAGAAAAACAGCTCTACAACACCCAGTTATTGAACATAAATGACATCCATAACCCGCTTATCCCGAACAGGGTCGCAGGGGGGCTGGAGCCTATCCCAGCATACATTGGATGAAAGGCAGGAATACACCCTGGACAGGTCACCAGTCCATCGCAGGGCACACACACACACCATTCACTCACACACTCATACCCATGGGCAATTTAGACTCTCCAATCAGCCTAACCTGCATGTCTTTGGACTGTGGGAGGAAACCGGAGTACCTGGAGGAAACCCACGCAAACACGGGGAGAATATGCAAACTCCGCACAGAGAGGCCCCGGCCGACTGGGACTCGAACCCAGGACCTCCTTGCTGTGAGGCGGCAGTGCTGCCCACTGCACCATCATTAATGACATAATAATACAAATGTTATTAAGGAAATTGAATCAAAGGAGTACACCAGGCACTCGGGGCAAAAGATGCAGGTTCAAAGGCCCCCAGAGGCCTTCTCTGCACATGCCTGCTGCAAAATAATTTTCTTAAATTATTCAAATTAAACGGGAAAGCCCAGTGCAATTAAGTGAATAGATGTACCAGTGAAACAAAAAATATATTATTATTCGTGTATTATTATGTGTATAAACATGAGACCTTTTTTTTATCAATTCTTTATTCAAATTCTTTGTTATTTAAAAAAAAGATGATTACTAAGGCCCAGTCCCTTAGGTGATTTACTCACCGGGGCTTCAATGAGTCTGGTGAGTATAATTCCAGGGCTTAACCTTTTATTCTGAAGTAACTCCATGCCTTCTAAAGTATCCAACTGCAGTGGCTTTTCTGTCTGGTGTTAATAACCATGGGTTCCTCTATACAGTTGTCCAAAGATTTCAGAATAAAGATTGTTCTTTTCCACCAAGAAGGAGAATACTACAAAAACACATCACTGTAAAAGAGCTGCAAAACAGAGTAGCAAACACAGGTCTAGCTGTTCACAGGACAAGAACACAACGTACTTTAAACAACAAAGACCTATATGGCGGAGTTGCCAGAAAGAATGACCTCAAATTACCACAAAATTAAGCTTCTGAAGTATGCAAAAGAAAACACAAATACATTTTTCCTTTTTTAAATTATTTTATAACAGTAAAAAATGAAAATAAAAAGTAATCTTGCTTTAATCAGAGATTATGAGGATGCTCTATGCTCCATCAAAATATGTTGCAGGATCTTTGGAATATTTCATTAATATTATGAGAGCCATCCTTTTGTTGCCAAGAGAAACGCTAAAAACTCCAAGAAATATAATACAAGCACTTCAGTGTGGTTCTAACTGGATTGACCTTTTTCTTGAAGAAGCAGTCCACATTGAATCAATTCTTGGTTGTTTTATTACCTTTGTGTGAAAATGTCTTTTTTTATCCTGACTGGATCCTGACCTGCATTGTGAAGGAAATGAAGCCCTCTAGTTAAGGCAAGAGTGGCTTTCCCATTCCATGTGCTCAATGACTCAATACAAAGCAACATGTTTGCTCCTTTTCTACACAAGGTTAAATGGATATTCCACCAAAATAAGCTATTTGGAAACTGTACTTCTTTTAATCAGCTGTTGATTTGTATTTATTTTGAAGCTAATGATAAAACAATTGTCAAAATAATTCACTTCTTCAATAAATGTTTTTCCATCCCTTTTTTTCCCCATGGAAAGGTTTTACATATAAATCCATCTCCAGCTTTACCCGTTTTGCCTTTGGATCATCTATGTAGGCTAGCCATCTATTATCACTGCATGTTTCTTTTTCTAACAGAGAGTATATTGATGTTTTTATTTCATAGCCCGTGATAGCCACAATCTCCATCTTGCATTTAACTATGACCATTAGTTTTGTTAAAACAGTCAGGCACAAAACATAAACGGTATGAATTAGTTTCCTTTGACAGTAACAGTGAACTGTTGCTTGACACATGCTGGTTTGTTGTGATTGTAAACCAGTCATAGAGCCAACCCTCTCCCAAAGGTGTGGCGCTTCAGTTCTTGGCATGTGGCACTGTGAAAACACATGAATCAGTGCAGAATTGTACAGAAAAGCCCTGAATAGAAGCTCTGTGGCACAGTCTGTGGTGGTTGATTCCCAGCCCACATGCGAGTCCCCTGTTTGGCAGCGGGTTTGATTTCCTGCCATGGCACTGTGCGCACATTTCTATCTGTGACCCTCTCTGTTTTCCCTTGTTTAAATAAAGCAAAGCATACATAAGGGCAAACTGTCTTTAGACCATTTGGGTGGATTGAGAAAATTATGAATATTTGATTTTGATTTTTGGGGATGTAATATCCCTTTAAGGTACATATTACATTTAGAAAACATATATGCAATATCCATCCATCCATCCATTATCTGAACCCGCTTATCCTGATCAGGGTCGCAGGGGGGCTGGAGCCTATCCCAGCATACATTGGGCGAAAGGCAGGAATACACCCTGGACAGGTCGCCAGTCTATCTCAGGGCACACACACCATTCACTCACACACTCATACCTACGGGCAATTTAGACTCTCCAATCAGCCTAACGTGCATGTCTTTGGACTGTGGGAGGAAACCGGAGTACCCGGAGGAAACCCACGCAGACACGGGGAGAACATGCAAACTCCGCACAGAGAGGCCCCGGCCGACGGGGATTCGAACCCAGGACCTCCTTGCTGTGAGGCGGCAGTGCTACCCACTGCACCATCCGTGCCGCCCATATATGCAATATATTTTATAAAAATAAAACACCAAACTTTGACAAAGGTTTAGATAAACAAACCACAATAATCTGTAATACTATACACATTCAAAGAAATTTATGTTGAAAAATGTATATATTCAAATAATTCAAATGTATTAACTTTAAAGCGCATTATTAAAGATGAGGAAATGTCTGTTGATGATGAACTTTAATGGCTCCTGAAACAGCTGCTTTATCCTTGCGTTTTATGTATCCTGCTCTGGCAGATGAAGGCCTGCTTACGCTGTGCTTTATACAGGCATGCCTACTTGTAATATATAATGTGCCTGGACAGCTGTTGACAACACTATTCCTACTGAGAGTTTTCAAGGGCTGGCTATTACAGGTGATCTGGAAAGAGAACTTGACTACCTTGAGCTGGATACAATAATGAACTATAATACATTATGTGTAATCAATCAAGCTCTCTTCAGGCTTCAATTTTCCATTATTTAATACAATTCTTATTCTTTTTTACACTTCATCTTCTAGCATGTCAGTGTGTTATTGAAAATTCACTCAAGGTGTAGACTACTGTGAACATGAGAGTAAATAGCACCTAACCAAGGATGTGATACAATGATATGATGGCTTTAAGCCTGTGCATTTTTAGTTATCCAAATGTGTACTTATATCAGAGTTAGTGATGAAGCAAACTATGATTAATAGCTTTTACATTTATTTCAGATACTGTTTGTAGGGTTTTTTTGTATGTAAATGACCCCATCTTGTAAAGGACCCATCATATAAAAACACACAGCTCCTTGTAATATAAATATATAAATCCAGAAAACAAACTAAACAAAATACTTGCATCACCCACTGCATTGCCTGCATCACCCACCCAAAAATGAACTATTTCTCACATTTGTACTCAAAGAAAACATTTCACTACAATTTCATTACTGAATAAGCTACTGTATTTCAAGGCATTCTTTTCATCTGACTTCACTGTAAATGTGCATTCAGTTGTCGATGAAGACTTCTGCTCTTCTGACATATTTATTGCAGGTTGGGAGAATACCAGCATCCATCAGGCTGCAGATAGCAAGCTGGAACAGTTCATATCAAAGCCTGCATCTCATAGACAGATGTTCATGATTATTGCTCCAGAAAATTAATGAGAGCAAGATGGTACAGGCGATATCATTCAGGGATATGCAATTAGCTCCTTGGGCCAGAACTTTACTGATCTTGGAAAACCAGGAAAGTTGATGATTGGTTTCTCTGGCAGTACGAACTGCCTTTACATGTTGGGTGGGCTGGCCCAACACACACTGTGAGAGAACACCAGAGGTGAAAGTTCAACAGTCTCCACTACCACAATATGCCTCACAAACTCATTTTACTACGCTGCTATGGATGCATGAAGGGACAGGGAGAATTCCTGGGTCACATACATTTTTATACCAGAGCCCTTTCAAGGTTAATTGGTGTAATAAAACATTACTGCAAAGCCACAAATCTTTTGGCCTATAATACACCACACTATTCAGAATGAAATCCTCTGGCAGGGTCTGCAAGTCGTGGCTCATGAATTTGAAGCAGAAGAGAGAGTAGGTGTATTTTTTTCAGAAGCCTTTTCTTGTTGGGACTAAATGTTCATTTAGTAAAATCAATATGATCATTTCAAATAATGAGTAATGTTTTCAAACTTTTTAGAAAATAATTTAAAATGACAGAAATTCCCTTGTGGTAGAGACATATAGTTAACCTAAAATGCAATGCATTAAGCAAGATTATATGCATATCTCTACAAAGCTCCAGGCATCCATGGTGCCTCAACTTCAGGCCAAATAAAAAAAAAATTTTTTTACATTTGTTGACTAACCTGCTGAGTTTGATTAGTTTTAATACCTGAAAAATAACAATGCATATGATGTGATGTGTGGCACCTAATAGGAATAGCGTACCTTGAATCCTTGTTGCTTGGCACTCTAATGATGATAATGGATTGCATTTACGTGGGACAGATAAAGGATTTTAAAGCCCTTTCAAGTGAGGTTGGGGGTAACTCAAATTAACCTCCACCAATGTGTCGTAACAATCGTGCTGATACTCAGTAGCCATCGGCTAAGGTAGAAATGGATTTATGTAGCCAATTACTGGGAGATGATTAGATTGCCAGGCCTGGGGACCCCCAGAGCCTCATGAATTTCAGGCAGGTGTCATACTTATGATGGCAGCCCTTAAAAAGGTATTTTTGTTTGTATGTAGAAGCTGTCCTGGAATCAGTTTAGGCAGATTATAACTTATTTATTTCCATACTCTATTTAAGGCACACACATTGCACAGCTGTATCCATATGTTAGTGTCTTCCACCAAACTCTATGTATGGTTAAGATTTTAAGAAGTGCTTATCTTTGCTCAGATGAAAGTGATTATGCCTGACCTTTTAAAATGGGGAACGCATCCAGAATCAGCATATCCTTGGAGGAGGGTGCTCTGAATCATCCACTCTAAGCAGAGCATAAATTCCGAGCTGGCCCAACTCGCCCAGAACTTATACTCCCTGTCATGTATGCCCCTCCCACTTTTTTTGTTAATTTTTCCATGTGGAACTTTTTTCCCTTAAAGGAAATTGTGCTTTCCCGTCACTTCAAGGACAGGGGACATGGTAGATTGAAAATCTGTACACTGTAGATGAAACTGCAGTAGGCCAGGAATGTTGTAAATGGATATTGTTTTCTGATAAGCTTCACATACTCTGGAATTCATCTGACTTAAAAATTACAGCAGTTAATATGAAAGTGAGTGGACTCAGTACAAACACATGTTTTCATACAATATTAGTACATATTCTGAGCTTATGCCACTGAAACTGGTTGTGGAAAAAGCATTCATCAAATTTTATGTGTTTATTAAGTGTGCTGTCTGCTTCCTTTGAAGAGTGTATTGGAATATAATTTTGTATTCATTCAGTAGAGATTAGCCACCCGAACCAGTATGTAATATAATTACATTCTAACTCATTCAAAACCCAACGTTGGAGTCAGCAAATTATGGCAATGGATGCCACTTGTATTCCCTGACATGTAAAAGCCTACTGCTACCTCAGAAGCAGTCAATACATTCAACGGATAGCAGATAATGGAGATTTTATTGTCCTGTTCCAGGTTTCTCCCATCTCTCATCAGAACTGGACCTCAATGTTAAGATGGTGTTATCCCTCAGAGAATGTGAAATATTTACAGTTTCTTGTTGAGTCTGGCCTGACAGGAGAGTGGGGTGTGAGCTCTAACAATGAAATGGACCTAAGTGTGTTTGTTAAGGTCAAGCCACCATTCCAGAGATAGTGTTTCTGTTTTAGGTGCTCTTGCTACAGATTCACTGCAGATATCCTGAGCTTCATACTATGCAGAACAGCTTGATAAAGTGGCCACAGTGACTGTGATAAGCCATCCAGATGCTATCAAGATAATCTGTGCAGTCTGCACAATGTGACCTCCTAATAACATTTAGATTAATCTCTTCCAGAAAGCCCTTCAGAAACAGCCACTATGATGGCTGTATTTATAAAACATTAATCCTAAAGATATGATGCCAATAACAGTGCACAGCATGTATCAACACACAATATTACAAAATCGTGAATACTAAATAACATTTTAGTGCAAAGTACAAATGCAATGTAATGCATCACATTAAAGTGACACCTTTTATCAACCTTCCAATATAAATACATCACAATAATTCACTCCACTATAAAATCTAATTTTCTCCAAAACACATTCTGAAATCAACAGTAGTTTCATATGGTTAAATCTGCATGTAGTATAGACGTTATTACCTGGGTCACGGTATTCCAAATGCTGAAAAGTGTGTTTTCACACAACTGCTTTGGAACCTGCTGGTGTTCCCATGCTCCTCTGCTTCCAGGCATGAGACAATATACCAAATTCTCATCCTGGAGGTAACTATTGCGATTAATTAACGACAAAACACACATACACAAACAACAAGTGGATATGCCCTAGAAATATTGCACCCACAGTGCTAACAAAGTAAGACTCTTTATTTGAAATGTGTTCGTTTTAACACTGATAGACAAGCCTCTGATCTCAAGTCTCTGTGGTGCATGAGGTGGTCAATGGAAAAGATCATTGGGTACTGCTTAAGATGGCTTCAAGACAGTGGGTTTCATCATCACAGTGATTCCCACTCCCTTTCTCTCCCTGTCTCCATCTTTCTTTCTCACTTGCTCCCTCAGTCTGTCATACATGTACAGGAATGTTGCTATGTACATGATGTGCACACACCAACACACACACACACACATACACGCCTAAACCAGAACAGGGATGAGCGCTCACATATACACACACACACACACACACACACAAACACAAAAGATAATGCCCGGTGAAATACATATTTCTGACCTCTGTTATTAAGTTGTCCATGGAGAGGAGGAATAATAGTGCAAGCAGCACAGTAACATGAGATTCTTCAACCAATTTAGGTCTATTATCATCATCACCTGAAGGAATTCTACTGACGGAATGGCAAAACATTACAGTATATCCCTAATCTAATCAGATCCTTAAAGCAGTTACAGCCCAGTCTCACTGCTTACTATCAGAATAACACTGCATAGTTCCCTGGTTTTGCCTTTAAATTATTGCAGTACACTTGAATAAAATATCTGGGTTGGGCCCAGCAGGAAAAAGAAGGGATGGAAACACAGCACAGATGCGACAGGAGCTGACACATTGCCATCCGTTTGGGTTTGCAGTCTAAATGAATTGCAGTTGGGGTTTGGCGAAACTGGTCCCGAAATAAGTCTGAGCCACAGGCACATGAGTGTTCCACAAGTGGGTCAATAGGGGGAGAACAGGACAGGAGTGTGAGAGGTCCGCATGGGCCCCGGCGCGGGGCGAAGCAGCGACGTGGGGAGGGCGTGTGTGTGAAAAAGCGTGGTGGCGTGGCCCGGACGCAGAGGAAACGAAGGCCCTGTAGCTGCAGCAGCAGCAGCTACTGCCATCTGCAGGTGATTGGGTAACATCCTGGCTGTAATGGAGGGCCCCAGATCTTTCCTCACCTCTATCTTCACCTGGAGAGAAAACAGCACATTGTGAGTTTTTACTGTCAACTTGATGCTCCAGCAATGAGCAACACTGTTAAAAAAAATTGACCATTATTTTTGTCTTAGCCCAGCAATACAACTTAGCCCGGGTTCAACTAGTTAACTAAATCATGGACACCAATCAAAACCTTGATCAGTAGAATCAGATGTCTTAGTGTTAGACTAAAACAAAAAACTGCACCTACACCGGCCATTTTTGGATAAGGTTGTACACCCCTGATACACTACACAGTTCACTTTAAATAAACTTCAAAAACATACCACCATTGAATCCAATCTCACAAAATATTTTTCCACTATGCAATTTGAAATGTTCTGGAAATGTAGAGTCATATTTGTTCTTATGCGATTTAACCAAATCCCTAATCGCTTAACCCATTGTGGACTCAGACTAGACTAGTCAGTCAAAAAAAAGCAGTATAAAACCCATAGAAAGGCAATACAATGCATTTCAACAGTCATGTGTCATGAAAAACGGTCATAAAATACAACGCTGGTGTAGCATCCGGCTGTTAAGGCAGATGTAACATGTAGGTCGCATCCACCCATAAGGGGATTAGTAATTCATAAACCGTCACATTTGATTGTTGTAGTGTATCTGAGGACGGAGTGACTCACCGGCTGCCCGCTCGGTCCTCTTTGGGTTTTGTTGTAAGGGCTGTATTTGGGTTTGGGTGGTTTCCCTGCCGCTCTGTCTTTGTGTCGCCTGCTGCTAATGTGCTGGAAGTGGAAGGAACAGCAAGCATGATGCCATTAATACAGCACTTAAGACAATCCACTCATCCTCATCAGTTGCAGATTTACATTCGATCTAATATCTACTGTATGTATGAAGCTCAACAGTCACACAGTAAATCTCACGGAATGATCCAACAGCAGTGCCTTGCAAATGTCTGGGAGCTTCTAGTTAGACTTCGACTGTAAGAGCGACTGTGCTACTTTGAGAGAATGAAACAGAAGAAGGTCTGGAGGAAAGTTTCTAGGCACATCACATCTTGTTCACCTGTTTGAGTTGCGTCTCCGAGTTGACGTGCACATCACAGATCTCACAGTGAAACGTTTTGTTCTGCAGACCCGTGGTTGATTTTGCAGGCGGAGCCAGCTTCCCCTTGACCCCTGGTCTGGGGAAGGACTTGATTGTTCCACTCCCACTCCGGGCTTCGAGCATTGTCTTGTGCTTTGTGCCTGATGGGATCATTAAGTGAAAGAAATAATCATGTCAAATGTTCTGCCCTTGTTTATGCTTCAGTATAACATTTCCAGAGATGGTGCCAGAACATTTGTGCTAGTCAGGATTTTTCCTCTATTTTGGCTGATGTTTTATCAATGTATGGTAATATTAACCTGAGGTGCTCTGAAAGAGTACACCTGTTTGCAAAAAGACAGAAAAAAGAAGGCAATCTATTCCAGTTAGATAACTATCTCCATTGTTGGACTGGACCTTCTGTTACTTTTCAATACTTTTCTGTCTTTCTTTCTAGACAAAGTGAGAGATGAGCAGAGGCTGCCCGAGTAGATTGTTGAAGTCATCGTGCATGCTTACATGCCAATGGCTTTCCTGTACCTGATAGAATTACAGCCCATTCCACCCAGAGGTTATCTACCTCCGAGGCTGCCTTGGATGATGTACCACTGAAAGATATATGGGCTGCAGCTATCTGGTCTTCAGCATGTACCCTTGGCCATTGCTCTGGGGTCAACATAGCTGCACCTTCTGAAGATAGTTTTAACAGGTAGAACTTCTCCGAAAACAACATCGCTAGTTTTTTTCCAGCATGTGAATTTCAAATGACACCTCGTGTAAATACGACAGTTTCGGATTTGCTGTCAGATAGGCAGATGATGTGGGTATTTTTGGGGGGCTGCCTTACGTCATCTGTATCACAGGTGACTTTACTGTAACAAGGTCTCGACCTGCGCAAGATGAAATGAATGCACATGCTTTAAGCACCGTCCTCATCCGGAATTGATAGAACCGTAGTTATGTGCACCTCTCGATATTGCATTATGTGCCATAATGCACCTCTCGATTATGCACCTAAGATGCCTTATTTGTATGTACTTAACTACAGTTCCTGACCAGAATCGATTTGGATGATATTATTTGACCAAAAAACATTTAATACAGCCATTTAATCACATGCACTTTTTCAGACTAGGTCAGATTACAACCCTACACAACCACTGCTTATATCAGGAACTGTAAGCCATTTAAGTGTTGCGTACACTAAAGACTAAAATTACCCTTGCATCTGTCTTGTTTCTATTACTGAACACTGTAGCTTAAAAAATAATGTGCAATTAGCAGACTCTAGCCATGTAGTGTAGCAAAAACAACATGGCTAGAGCGAAGTGGTAACATTGGTGTGTGTTTCACAGCTGCTAATCAGGGACTCCATTCTATTCATTAAAGGCATTGCTTTAATTAATGGCAAGGAAGCTCTCCTACAATGTTTCCCAGGTGTGATACTTCTCAACACGGCAGAGCAATTACCATCTGTATTATCCAAGAACACTGATGTAGAGGCAGTAATTGTCCAAATTAGCACAAATGACATAAGGCTCAGGGAAAAACACTCTCAGTCTCTTTTTCAGAAACTGTAGTTGTAAGAAAAAAGTTGCTAACCTGTATGGTCAAACACTGTAAAGACACACACACACACACACACACACACACACACACACAGGCATGTGACATACATTATAACCTTAAGAAAAATAATGACATTATGATATTGCTTTGTTTTACTAATACAGTCCCAAAATACTGTAGCACCAATTAAGGAACGATTTTTGGTGCATTATTATCTTTCACTCAGATATTAAGCATCTTTGTCACAACAGCCAACTGCATAACACACACATCATTTGTCATCATTTGCTCAAGAAATTGTCTTTTTAGTGGGAGTAAACAAATGAAACAAAGATGTTGTCAGTGTGAAACTTTTAACATTAAAAATAAATAAACAAAAATTACTGAGGATGGCAGCCAAGCAATGATCAAGTCATACTGTCATACTCGTAGAAACTACAGCCCATTTTATGCATAGTTCCCCCCCTTTTAAGGGACCAGTAATTTGGCAATTGGCTGCTCAGCTGTTTCTCGGCCAGCTGTGTGTTGTTTCATTGTTATTTCATACACAAGACAGATCTAGAAAGTCTAGAATTGATTCTATGTGTGGCATTTGCATTTGGGGTTAGTTGTTGTCTCTCAACACAAGCAACAAATAAGTGTCACTGCCAGTAAAGCAGGCCAAATTATCTGTGTGTGTACCAGTTCCAATATTGAATTACTCCAGTCCCTTAGGTTGCAACATGACTAAACAAGTACACAGACATCATCATAGATTGATGTCAACTGCCCAAATAAAAGAGAAGCTGCTGTTGCCAAAGAGGAGTTAATATGCAGGCATTTATAGTGCAGATCCTCTGCACCTTTCTAATGATGCTTGGAATCAAGTATGGGGGAAGGGTAGGGCCATATTGTTGGAATATCATATCAGCCATCTGGAAGGACAATAACTTAAACATCAATCTGTATGACAACAATCCCCCCATCCACCCCTTCTATGATCGCACACAATCTCATGAGAAGAAGGAGGAGGGGGAGGGCTGGGGGGCGCACAAAAGGGGAGGGCTGCTTAGGGCACACAAAATCTCAAGGGCAGCAATGTAAAAATACAATAAAAATATAATTGCTGAAATATTTTCTTCCTGGCATTCTTACAAAATGACTACATAAACATATAATTCAGAAATATGATGTTGCAGGTTTTTTTCCATCACAGCAATTTGGAATGCACTTTAAGATGAATTGAAGATCTTTTGTGTGTAAGTGAAGCAGAAGCCTAGGGCCCTGCGGTGCTGAAAACAGTACTTTCACTCTTACCGCTGTTGTGGGCCTCCAGCTGAGAGGCAGAGTTGACGGCCACTTTGCAGAGAGAGCAGTAGAGCAGACGCTTGGCCTTCTCCTCTTCCGTCTCCGTCTCCGTCTCGGAGGAGGGAGAGGGGGAGGGAGAGGGGGAGGCGGTGGGCTTCACGGCAGGTGTGCACGAGGGCACGTCCCTCAGTCCCATTGCGGCGGTGTCCGTGCCGTCGCCCCCTGTTGCCATGCCGGGGCAGGACAGTGCGGCTACTGGAGGAGACGGTGGTAGAATCCCTGCCCCAGCCACGTTGTCTGCGGGAAAGGGAGGAATATTTCAGACTCAAAGCTGACCAATCTCTGAAATCTCTTCATTGATTTCATGTGATGCAGCGTCCCACATTTAGTGCAACATGACACTTAGTGAATACATTGCTTATATAGCATCTGAGGTACCGACTTGCAGTTGGTGGGGTGCAAGGTGGCTGTGGCTGGCATTATGACACTACATGCGCATACATTTTCTTTAAAAATCACATGGTTGATACTTCAGAACAGTGCCCTTGTACTAGTGAGCACAATACTTCCAAGTGAAGTGCCTGCTTTTAACTGTTAAACTGTATTTATTGCTGATGAATTCAATTCAAAAGACTGAATAGAATATTTCATAATACTAGCTGTCCCTGATTGGTTATTCCTACTGACATTGAGCAGAGTAAAAAGGTGAGCAAGATTAAATATAAAAAACAATAAATGTCTCTCTATATCAGGGAAGCAAATGAAGTAATATAGTTTTGCCTCATTGCTTTCAACTGCTTTGTGATGAGCAATTGGATAATGAATATTAATGTTGTTTGTTGGTTCATTGCATTCTTGTCTTCATACCTTCAGAAGCGATCATCGCAGAACGGAATGTCACTTGGATTGTCAAATAAATAACTAAAGCTCAGAATTAGTGTACTCTTCCTCCTGTCAGTGTCATCTGGTGAGACAGTATCTCATTTACAGCCTCAAATGAAGAGTCAGATGACAGATCTGCATGCTGCGGGATGTGTAATAAGGAACTGCCACTGGCCAGCCATATATTAGCAGGGGGAGGCAGCATTTCTAACTCAGATTTTTGATCAATTTTTGGCTTCTGCATGTGGAACATAATTATTTACAAGACTAGCTCAAATAAAGCCTAACTTAACTTCTAACACAAGTATTATTATTATTCTTTTTTTTTTTTACAAACCGTGCACAGAACTCAAGCATTTAGCTATTTTTCTAATATTTTTATACATACCGTATATATTTACCCCCAAACCCCCACTGAAATATATATCAGAATTATTTACGTCTTACTGGAGTTCATGATTTCATTGACCATAACAAAAGCCCAAGGACCAGTAGATTAACCCCATACCATCATAAACCACCACCATATTTCAAAATATACTGAATATGCTGTCCTTTTCAATCCAGCATTGGAACATTGTCTGGTACCGGGTGATAGGGCCAGATAAGAGCCAAGTCAGCTTTTGGGCATGCACACCAGGGACGGGTTTGGTGTCTTGTCTTGTCCTTAGCGAGGGTTAGAATATTCCGGAGGGCACTCTACATGTACACAGTACTGAACACAACATAAAGAGGCTCTGCTCTACTACTCAGTCCTGGTTAGACTGCTCTGTAATCAGTCTATTGTAGCCTTACTGAGAAATAGGTGAGGGAGGAATACACGCTAATACTAAAACAATACTACTTAAATGGACAATGATGCCTTGTTTCAATTTTCTATGGTCTCTAGTTAAAATCAGCAAAAATGGTATTGTCACCCAGTCCGTTTTCTCTGTGATGCTTCATCAGTGTGCTATCAAGGTTCGTCCTATAGTGAACATCTAAAGAACTGTGAAGTAAATTGCTTCATACTGAACATAACATAGATTTAAAAAGTGCAATGCATTTAGATTGTAAAAAAATGAAAAAGTTAAAGTGACTATCTGATTCTTGCTCACAGAGGCAGAGAAGAACATGTATCAAGATTAATGTACTACATTAATGGATAATATCTGAAGAGCAGCGTTGCGCCACATGCCTTTCTGGGGCAATATTATTTCATGCACCATGCACCGATATCATTAAATAAAACCATAATGAATGACTGAGATGAAATCTGTTATCCTGGCACCGATGGAGGCTCCTCTTGGAGCCGCGACCTGATCGATGACATCTTCTCTCAGTCCTTCTTAACATTACTCATAGCGGTGACAAAAGTGAACACCCAGAGCACCGAGGCCAGGATCAATACTGAATTATGTCTTTCTATTTTTGCTGCCCATTAACCAAGGCTCTTATTCGATCCCCCAAGAGAGACTATAGCACTGCGGCCTAATACTGATGACCTTTACACATAGGAAATGTGTTCAATCATAAAACCCAAGACCTAAATGATGTACTTTTAAAATACTGCAATATATATGGCCTATTTGAGAAAATCTATGAATTGTCCCACTGTAATATAAGAAAAATTTATGCTGATTATATTTAATATAGACTGTTAGCATAAGCAATGCAAGATGAACATAAATTCACATTAACAAAGAGGCAAATAATGTACATTTGAAATATATTACAGTCTTTACACCAGCTGAAAATCACAGAAGATCAACAGTTTCTGAGATACTCAAACCACCCTCTCTGGCACCAACAATCATTCCATGGTCAAAGTCACTTAGATCACATTTCTTCCCCATTCTAACATTGTTCTGAACAACAGCTGAACCTCTTGACCACGTCTGCAAACTTGCATTAACAAGCTGGTGTAAAGGTCTACCTAATAAATTGCTCACTGAGGGTAAATACCCACAAATGACAGGTTAACCACATATTAATTTCATTTCAAATCCATGGTGGAGTACAGAGCCAAAATTACAGATACTGTGACACTGTCCATATACAAACTGCACTGGCTATACATTCTAGCAGTAAAACTTTATTTTACTGCCCCGTTAATTACCTTGTATTTATTGGGTTAATACCAGGCACTTGTTAGGTAGCTATTCTGTTTTCAGAGGTAAGTACTATAAAAACGGCGACAGTATGTATTTACATAGTACTTACACTGACATTGTTTCATATTACTTAGCACTGAAATCAAAGTAGTAATTTGATTAATAGTTACGTAAGGCATTACCGTATACACCATTGTCATAGGATGGCTTTTGTGCTTAGGCAGTGCTTATAGCCTCAGAGAACCCGTGTCAGAAAGAATTCTTCCACCCCAACATTCGTAATTTGGAAAAAATTACAAAAACATTATATGCTCTCTGTATAATACTGAACATTTACAATACCTGCAACTGTTAAATCAAGAGTAAGAGGATAAACATATCAAAGAAGCACAGAACTGGGGCCATGTCACAGTGACAGCCCGCATAAGGGGATACACTGAGAAAAGAAGAAGCAGTCAATGTTCCGTAAGCAGTCCATTCCTCTTGCCTGCACAACTGTTCAACTGGATACTATGTGACTGGCTAGACTATCAACCCTCACATACAGCCAGGTCTGCTAAATGTTGCATTGTGTTATTCATATGCATAGCAGATGTTGTCCTGGCAGATATACCCTGCTTTCATTGTGTATATTATCTATTTAGACAGCTGGAAATTTACTGATGCGGTACGTTTTAAACACCTAGGTAAACTCGAAAAGACCTGTGTGATATTTGGGTTTTGACTACTCCCTCATCATCAATGTAGACAAAGAAACAAGGACCCATAGCGACATTGGTCTTAGGTGCTGGCACACATGCCAATGCTTGTGAGTCAAAAGAAGATACCGAAGACTGTGCTGATATCTTCTGTCAGGGGTTGTGGAAGTAAAAGTATGTGTATTTATTAATTACACAATGATTTTTTACTCTTTCACGTTTAGCTTTAAAATGTTATACCTCAACATTCCAGCAGACTTGTGTACGTGTGCCTGTACGTGTATGTATGCATGTGCTGTGAATTAGCATGTTCTTTTTAGCTCTGCAACATTATGGCAATCATTTCCGTGCAAGTGTGTGTTCCTGCATCTGTATCCTCTGAAATGCAATTAATAGAATAATTAGCTCCTGAACAAACAGTCGTTAAAATGTACTTTGAATGACCAAAAATCCGCTTTTATTCTCTGCCAGGGCTCCAATAATCCATATCCCTGATCACTGTGACCCTTGAGCTTGTGTAAAGGAGTGTAAATAACTCAATCCCTTCTCATTAAAGACTATAACGACAGTGATCAATCTGGAAGGTGGCAGTGAGGTTGGGGGAAGGGATTGACAGCTACTTACAACTACGCTAGCCCCCACTCTCCCGTGGTCCCGTTTGCCTTGTTTCCCTAGATTACCACTGTAGAAGAGAAACGAGTTGACCTTCTGGGTTAAATAAATATGTAAATTGGCATCCCTCTGTCTGATAGTCACAGGAAAGAGAGATACTGACACAAGATTATATTACGACTCCATGAGACGCCATCAAATTCACTTCCTTCGACTAATGCTCTGGTCTTTCCTCTGGGAAGCGCGCCAGTTTCAACATTCTTAATTACGTTTTGCAGAGGAAAAAAAAAAAACATTTAGCATTTCGGAAATTCTTCAACACCAAATAATCAGAGTCCCCATGAGACCTGATTAACTTTTTCAATATTGATGATTTGAGCACTTTAATTAAAATTATTAGGGTCTATTAAATGCCACTGTGGCTTAAAGTAAATGGACCCCCCAGGGCTTCCCGTACTGAGAAGTTTTGCTTGTAACTATTGATTTTCATGATCAAGTAATATTCAGTCTGTAGACACTACATTGCAGAAAGCTCCCAGCCAGAAACACTTCAGAGCTCATAAAGACTGATTCTGCTGTTCCAGCTCATCTGTCTGAATTCCCACAGGGAGAGCTGTTAATGTCACGTTGTACAACTTAAAAGCAATTAACTCCACAGAAAGAGGGAGAAAAAAAATATTTTAGTTAAAAATAAAAAGAGTGATATGTCAGGCCTTTCCTTGAAAGTACACGCAGTTTTCATTTCAAGGGTCATGAGATGTAGGATATTTCTCACTTTGCCCTGTCTGTGTGTGCGGTTTTGGTAAATGGTTGTGAGGAGCCGTGCTGGAAACGGTTGATTGAGCTGAAGCAGGTCTTTGCCTCTCCAGCAGTCACACAGTGCAGCTGTCAGGACTAGCACGTGGCCTCCCTACAATCTCCTCTTTAATAGCTAATATCAGGGTACATTTCCTGCAGCACTGGACCGGAACGGGAACAGCGGCTGGACTATAGGCATCTCTCTCACGCTGGCACACACACTGACAAGCGTAAGCGTGTGCGAGCGTTCACACTCGTGCACACCCACACACACACGCTACGCCGAATGTATACTCACACTATCCATACACTACACCATCCACACACATATTATTTCTGATACAGAAATTCTCATATATTACAAACGCATATATTAGAAGATATTCAGTAACACTGATATCATGTATCAAATCACATTTATCATAAAATACAGTATAAATATAAAAGGCCTCCTTTAAAAAAAGCTCTAGCATGAGCGCTTTTACACACTTTTCATTCTGGCTGAGAAACTTCTAATCCCTTAATGAAATTTAATTTAAGTGACTGTTTCCAGTCATTACCGAGCCCCTCCTCTTCGGGAGTGCCTCTGGAGCCCGGGGCAGACCGGTGAGCCTTGTTTTAATCCTCTTCCCCTACCCCTGCTAAATCTGCGCATTACTGTTCACTGACCTCTGCTTTTCATTACTGTCTCAGACACACATTAACATACAACCACATACTCCAGTCTGCCACAAGGCGCTGCATTTGCATGCCTCCGCAATTAATTTCACTGCCACCTGAATGCATTAATATTCATTAGTGACTGACATCTGTGACAACAAATGCTCAAGGGCCTGCTTATCAGGGCGAGCACCGAGAGGCGGTCTTAGCGATTGCTGCCGTTTCTTTCCCCACATTCTTCAATATCGTTTTTTTAATTTGTTTTTTAGTTTTAACTATGTTTTAATTACGATTCGTTATTTTAATTATGATAAATATTGGCAATTTGCACCTTTCACGGTGACAGGCTCAGTCAGTATTTTCGCAGACGGTGTCAGTGGTGGATGTCAGACCTGTATTAGACCTAGAAGTATGGACCTTCATTGGTATGAGGTGTAATAGGGCCATTGTAGGCACCACCTCATGTGGACTAGCTAAGGGGTGTAGGGATACTGGGGAAACAGCACATTCTATGGTGAGTCAGAAAAAGTCCCAATGTTAAATGGAGAATGTGATTGACAGGAGAAGGAGAGTTCATCTTTGAGCAAAGGGTGCTTCCCGGTGTGTCTATAGGGGGGTATGTATGCTTGCACATTGGGGGTGTGTCAAAGGAGACAAGACTACAGTGAGCAGGCAACCTTTCTCATGCATAGATTTCTATTTGTCATAAGCTCTTATTTCAGCTCAAATTCTTTCCTTTGTAAAAATGAGATGGTGGCATGCATAAAATAACATCTGTTTAATATTTCTATCCAACTCTTTTTTCAGTTCTTCACCATCTGCTCCAAATGTAGCTGCTGGGAGAAGTTGATGTAGGAAGAGTGTAAGACAGCAGAAAGTAAGATAGCTGTACTGTAGGTGCTATCCATTTCCCCAAGGACTCTTTTGTATGAAAGATTACTGATAAACATTACAAAGCAGGTAGCATGTCCTGCTTTTCATTTCTGAACTGTCACTTACTGGATAATTCATACTGCTGATAATTGTTTGTACAAAAGGTTGTTTACATTTAATCTTTTTTATGTTAGTAATGTATTATTGTGATGATTTACACTGGGAATGAGAAGATGCATGTTTACATTATATTTCTGCCTCTGTAGGTAAATAAGGATTCAACACAGTAGGCTTTAGTGACCTGGAAAATGGACAGCTCTGTTCTTCCCTGCCTATATTCACTGTTTTTGCTTGCTTGTTCAGGTAATTATTTCAACATGTTATGCCATCTTACATAAATAGTAAATGTTAGATGTTATCTGCATTACCTAAATTGAATTAAAATCTAAAACAGAACAGCATATGCAAATCAGACCTATGACAATGAAAATAAGATTTTACAAAATGATATGCAACATGACGTGATAAACCCAACTGGTGGAGACAAGAGGACAGTAAGGAAACACAAAGTCACAGAGCGGATACCGAGATGATGGCCAGATAAATGTAGCTTTAACCTGTTCTGTCAGTGCAGGTGGGGATTGGTGGGGGGTAGGTGATCTTTGGGGTGTCCTTGTTTGTGGTCTCCTTGGTGACCGCAGAAGCTTTCTGCTTGCATTTTGGGGCCTCCAGGGCTTTGAGCTTCTTGGCATGCTTGGTTCCTTTGTAGTGGGCTGAGGCCTGGCTCTGTAATGAAAACATGCCATGCGGTCAGAGTGAGTTCATAACCTAGCAAGCTGGCCGGGCTCACTGTGCACCCAGATCTGAGTACGCTGAGATCAGACATGGCAGAGAGAACAGAGCTGATCAGGTCAGATTAATGCCAGACTGTGCTACTGTCAGTTACAGCCTCTGCCAATCCTTAGTTAAACTTAATCCTGAGACTGCCCAGGACTTCAATCCCAAAAATATAAAATAATCCCATGTATAAAAATCAAGAGTTTAGCACTAGGGCAGAAAGGAAAGCCAAGACAACAGTCAACACCATTCATCATTAACATTAATATTTATTACTGTGCATATGTTGTTATTACTGTTGTGTATAAACCCTCTTTCTCCTGGTGTTGTTTTTGGCAGCCAGCCAACTACGTATGTTGATTAACATGTAAAATCTCTGCAAACAGTTTCAAATTCTTGAATAAATGAACACATTTGTAAACTTGACTCAACACATCTTCAAACACGGGACAACCCCTCCTCCTCTCCAGCTATCTCACTCACCTCCTACTGTATGCAAATTATACTTTTCAAAACAACTCCACAAACAGGAGGGCTAGTGCATTTTAAATCCTACTGTATGTTATGGTAATTAACAGTGCAAAATGTGGACAGCAAAATGATGAGTCATAACATGTGAGACCATTAGGAGTATTCAGGCAAATGAATGTTTGACTGGTTAAGGGCATATGCGCTTTCTAAACCCTCTTGTGCCTAACGTGCTTGACTGGGGCCTAGGAAGTTGGTGGTTGAAGTCCCAATGTGGCAACAATAAGATGAGTGCAGCTGTTGGGCCCTTGAGCAAGGCCCACATATTTCTCCAGGTGGGATTGGCCCCTGCTTAGTCTAATTGATGTAAATCGCTTCGGGTAAAAGCATGAGCTAAAAATCAGCAAATCATTTTTATTGAACTGTTTCAGGAAGGATTGACACAAAGGATTTCTCATGGTTGGTCAGTTAGCATAAGTCAGGGCTGCCTGTTTAATTCCTTTTCATGGTTAATTATTTGTATTTTTGGATCGTACATTTCTAGCATGCTTAATTCAGCTTAATGTTATGCATCACATGGGAAAATATCAGCCCATGGGAAAATAAATCTTCTACTTCAAGGTGACTTTCCACTTTCCTGGTAATGAAATACACAAATAAAACTGTTAATAAATACATTTTCTTTCTTTAACAAAAATCACCAGGAAAAGGTCAACTCCGCTTAAATTCAAAACAAATAATCTTGAAAAATGCCATAGCTTAAAGACACAACAATTTGTACAAGGACTGTCACAACCTTCGCAGTTTTTTTTAACAGTTTAATGAATTTCCAGCAAGCTATTTTAATGAGAGATCTGTACATGGATCCATGCACACAAGGTTGATTAGGACAAGAGAACACAAGTATATGAACAGACACCAGATGTCCAGATCATTTCATTGCATTAGATTTTCTTATTGCGGTAGCTGCCATAATTTCTTAAACTATTTTTAATCGTTATGCAAATTAATGTTTTGTTTTTACAAAATGCATCTTGGAGATTAACATATGCATGGTTTCCTACCATTGACGTATGCCATAGAAACTTACACACACTCATAATTGCTATCCCAGGGTCATTGTTTCATTGCTTGCCTTGCTCATCTACTTTAATATGACAGGATGCTTACGCCAGAATGAACAGTTGAGCATGAGTAAGGCACCTCCCCATGCTACAGTGGCATATACAGCACTTGTGTTTTAACCGACACTGTTGTCTTCAGGAAGCAGGTAATAGTCATATTAGACGGAAGCTGGTTTCAATTGTATAACAATTTTCTGACCATACCTTTTCTTGTTTCTTGGATTTATTTTTTTTTCACTGTAAAATTGTATTCAGTTGAACCCAAAAACAATCAGGTTTCACTGAATTACATACAGTATGCCTGGCTAAGTCTGTTTGATTAGAAGCATAAGCTGTACCAACCACTTTAAAAGAAAGGTATGAGAAAATAACCATAATTTGAATCTTGGTCATCTGTGCATTCATGCAGGGAAGATCCTTTCAGTTCTCTTCAATGCGAAAACCTGAACTTAACAAAGTTAACTTTGATTAAAAGCCCCTTTTAATTAACGTATTTGCTTTATCTTCATGAAATTCATTAATGGCCAGAGAGATAGAAATGGGACTCTCATATAAACCAAAGATTCTTTACGACTTTTCTGTACCAGAGCTCTTAAGTTACATTTTAATGTCACTTCATAGAAGACAATATGACCTTCTCTTTTGGTTATATTGACGCAACATTTCTCAAATTAAGAGCTGAAATTAAACAGAAGAAGGACAAGGCAACCAGACAAAAATATATAAAGAGAGAAGAGGCTTGAATTTAGCCTATGCAACCTGTGGTAGCAATTTGCTTCTAATTAAAGCACAGTAATTCAATGAAAACATTGTTTTATCTGTTCAAATATTAAAGAAGAAGAACAAGAAGAAGAATAAGACAAAGAGGAAGAAGACAAAGAAGCGGGATAATTCTGTTGCTAAAACTTGCCTGTAGCCTAAGATGAAAAAGAAACCAGAACATCAATCACTTTCTGAAAGGTAAGGCAATTGAAGCCCATTTATTTTGTGTTGATGTATTTTATCAGAAGCACAAACTCAGAGACTTGTAAAGAGATAAGGGGAGGTGAAGGCCAGAGCTGCTCTCCTTCTCCGGGAGAACTCACTGAGCACACAGCTGCCTCCGCCACCAGAGACAGTCTCCGATTCCCCAAGGCCTGCTTCTTAGATTCCCCTCACATGGGCACAATTACAGCTTCAACAGTCCCCAGATGTCTTCCCCAGTGATTCTCAGATCAGGATGCCAACCGATCCCATACCATGTGGGTGAGTGGGACGTTCCTTGGACATCACATCCCTGATAAAGACCATGTGCCAGCTGCGTCTATAGCACCAGGAAGTCAATACATTATCAGCTCCCCAGCTGTACCCAGAGGGGAATCTTTGTAATAAGACTGTGGTCCAAAGACTCAGGTTTGCTCAGCCATAGGGCTAGAGAAACAAACGCACACACCAAAAAATAACAATAACGAAAATAAACACATGACATCATAAAAAGCATGCAAAAGAAACTCACATCCATAATATGATATGTCTGTGGATACACACATGGAGGTGGTATAATTGCAAAGAAGAAATTATAAAGCACACATCTCACTGGAAAACATTTTTTTGTTGTTCATATGAACAACTGTGATCTTTGTGTGAACACGGTATTGATGTCTTTCACTGCCATGTTCACACTCTAATTCAAACATCACACAAAGGACAGAAAAAAACACAGAAAACTGTGAAGAGAAGTTCATGGTTTACTGACCTTTCTTCAGCACTTGCGTTCTATTCTATTTTCACATTTACCATGTTCTATAAATGATATGGCCGGATGAGCCATTGGAAGCTTAGACATCATATAAGAACATTGTAAAACGTGATGAAACACTCATTACCCTTAATGTCTAATTGCGATGTGCATGTATTTAAGGTGGCATACTTAACTACAGTACATAACTGCAAAAGCTGGTTCATAGACAATACAACAACAAATGGTGGTAAACAAAAGAGAAAGTGGGGGCACAGTCGGGAATACAGCTATTGCATCTATGTCAAATCACGAGTGAAAAGTGGTGGGGTTTTTCCCAGCAGTTCCAGATACAGTATATCTTTGTGACATTTGAATTCACCTTCATAAAAGACTTATTGTATGAAGGCAAACTGTGCTATCTCCATAGCTGAGTTTGCCAGCAATAAGTTACTGTCATGACAGAAAGCCTTCCTGGCGTTTGTAAAAGACTTTCAGATGTCCTTGTCTACCTCTGCATGCGTTCCTCACTGACGGTCTGACATTGCCTGTAGCCCAGTGGATAGTATCAGGAGAAATATGAACGCCTCAGAGACTAAATAAAGCTGCCAAATTTCTCCCACCTGCTCACTTATGGGGTAGGCTGGGAATGTGGACAGGGGAATATGAATGAGGTTCACTGATTACGGACGGAGATGAGGAGAAACTGTAATCTATTTCCTCTGTTTCCTGCCCTGCTTGACTTTACAGGCTCCTAACCCTGCAATGAACATCAGGTCGTCCGTCAACAGAACAATACAGACACATTCTTTTAAGGCTTTTCCTCAAATTCAGCACTCAGTACTAAGTCTTAGTAATAGAATACAAATATGGCAAAAATGGCTCATATTCACTGCATAGGGTACCTTACTGAATTGCAAAAAGCAAAGTGCAGATTTGTTTATTATGGACCTCATGAAATACAGGTATTCAGTGGTGACATGGTTGTGTTATTTAGATGTATTTTCAATTGAGTCAGTACAAAAATAATTTCTCAAAAGCATTTCTCAGCCACATGTGTACATAATTATATCTATTTTTAAATATGCAACTGTCAGGTAAATTCAGTCAGACATTGTGTTCAGTTGTTATCTGTCCTTCAGAATTTGAACTTAAAATGAGTATTTCAACATTAACTTTATCTCTGAGATAATCTAGCCTATTTTTCATACAAATGAATATAACATAATGTTAGCTACTGACTTAAATAAACTAAAAATAAATCCTCCTTTTCAATCAAATCAAAATCAATTCTTCTAATCCTTGGAATTATCTGTATATACAGATACAAGATTCGTTATTTCCCAAGATGGTAGTTGCAAAAAATGTTGACAATCCCATGACCAATATATAATATTATAACCAATCTTATTACTCATAAAAATTGGGACTTAACATGATAAGGTGTGTGGCCTTGTAGATTGTGCTACACTATTCGTTTGATTAGCAAATAGCCATATTGAAGGCTTGCACAGCTAACCTTTGAACATTATGAATAGTATATTCCTCAGGGATGCAAAAGCCCAGTTCCTCTGCCACTACCATTGTGGCCATTTGTTTCATTCTGGTATTCTGTTTGCAGAGAGCAGTTCACACTTTATGGTCCCAAGTATATTACCACAGGCTACTGTGTTTCAGCAATGGTGTGCTCCATCAAACGTTTGATGGACCCAATTCCCATTCAACTGAATGTCTATTGCAGTATATTCTCATGTTTATTATTGGTAATAATAATAAGCTATTTTTGATGGAAATTAAGTTGCCATACTTATCTTTGCTATCTAAATGCAAAGCCTCCCCATGTCTCATCCCCCCTTTGGCTCCTTGCAGACAAGGATTGTGGGTAGGCAGGAGTGATGATTGATAGGCTCTGATGGAGGGTGATTATCATGAAATGATTTTACGTGCAGGGGAAATAACAGCTCTGCATCCAATAATGACACAGTTGGCCTCTGCCAGAATATATAGCTTGTTTAATGACTATTTGAATGTACTGTCTTATAACAACATTAACAACCACAGATAAAAGATGGAGCTGGTAGAATATTTATTTGTCTAATTTTCTTTTATATTTACTTTATTAAACATGGGAATAACACATCATTTATAATGGCATGCCATTCCTAGTTTAGCATATTTTTATTCCTATTAATTTAAGTCTCTTTAAGGCTTAATTTAAATGTCTCAGTGTAATTTCACTCAAAAGCCATTTACGTTTCAGCAGTCTAATACCATAACATAAAATGATCCAAACAAGATTATAATCCAAGAATAATAAGAAAAAAATAAAACGCTTCAAAAATTGCCATTGAGTTCCTATCTCATCCCACCCTTGATCCCCCATTCTTTGCTGGAAATTTCTATTTTGTAGACAATGACAATGCATGCTTTGTTCACACAATCAGGTGCAAATATAACAACTGCAGATTATCTACTATAATAAGGTGAGGTCAAACCTTTGCAAAGCTTACACGATTAGCAATGCAACAGCCAGCACAAAACCCAAGCTTGTACAAAAACAATCTATTATCATTTATTATATCTGTGTTCACACAAAGTGATTAAGAGGAATCTGAAATGAAGGGGTGATTGATGTCACTCACCTGTGAATTAAATCTTAGCTGGCACACACTGCAGGACACAACATGTTTCCGCTTAGGTGGTGGGGGTACTCCAAACGTGTGATTTATAACGGCTTTTTGAACTGGATCCATCTACGGAATAAAAAAAGAGAAAGCAATTAACATGTAGTTCTACATGGCATTACAAATCAAACTAGTTTTATCATTCTCACACTCACCTTTTGTTGGTGCAAAATGACAATGTTGTATATCCAATATTCTTTGTAAGAAAATACTTGCATTCCAGAAATGAAACTCCAGTGTTATTTATCGTATGATGTTACACCATTTTGGCTACTAGACGACACCACTGACTTCCACAGGGAATGCTCCTAAGGTGATGGGGAAGTTGATGCCAGAGATGAAGGGACTGAACCTCAACTAAGATAAAACATTACTGACAAATGGTTTCGAAAAAGCTGGCCTTTCACAATAACTTGCAGTATCTATAACATTACACATAAATGATTAATTGACTTTTCATTTGGTTTATGACTGTATGCAACTGTGGTTTTAATATCGTGTGGTAATATAAAGACATACCATCTGATTATGTGGTAATCATGTTAGGATATTGATATTGATGAGTGGCTCAGGCTACCTAGTGGCTCAGCTGGTAGAGATGCTCACCATAGATACAGACTGGGCTCTAAAGTAATGATAACATGGGCCAGAGTCTGAGCTATACCCTTAGTGTACGCCTCCAAAACAGTGACAGTGCAGCTCATCTGGCGTACTGCAGTGTACAAAGGTAATATCAGAAAGCACTCTTCAGTGAAGAAGGAAACTGCAGCAATGAGACAAACAGAAAGATGCAGAAATGTTGGCTCCAAGTGCCCAAGCATCTGCCCCTTTTGCCCAAAGCGCCATATGTGCCCCTTTGATTTGATAAAAAATGTTTTATTATTGTTGTTGCTGTCATTCATTTTCATTCATTGAATTTAGTAGTCGCACACTAGTCAATTATTTTTCATGTCGCCTATACTGACAGTAAAAATCATAACAACATAAACTGCATAGCCTACCCATAAAAACGTTATCAGAATAGCCTATGATTTGGAATGACAGTGTATTAAATTCAATCAAACATGATAATGTCACATTGATAACTTCACTATTTGACAGCACCTGAACCAAAGGTGCATAAGAATACAGAGGACGCAGTTGTTATGTTCCTGAGTCTGTTGGTTATAGTTATTATAGTTATTCTTGTAATTTACCATTTTTCATTTCTTATCTGGTCTTCTGTTCATTCATACAGTACTATTCATTGCATTCGTCATCCCTGTTATGTCTGTGTCGGTATGTTTTCGAGTCACACCCCTGTCTGTGTGCTGCACTATTCGGGTGGTTTTGGTAGTTGCCGGGTTTCAACGATTCCTTCCCAGTCTCGCATTCCTTACTTTCTGCTTTCTCACTAGTTAATGTTGTATACCACTATACTTACTAATAACAACTAATATAGATATTGTACAGTACTAATTATATTATCACACTTACTGTCTAACTAATTAACTAAATCACTTATTTTGGGTAATTTAGATTTAAGCAAGTAACTAACTTAATAGCGTAAAAAAAGTTCTGATTTCTCGCTTAGTTTCAGCGAAGAGTTCGCACCTGTCTCTCGTTATCACTATGTCTCCTAACTCTATGGAAATGTCCACTCCCTAATCCGGAGCCGTCTGTATTACGTGTTGGTCTATGTGTACCCAGTTCGCATTTTCGTTTGCCCCTTGTTATTTTATCATTACCCTATTATGTTCTCCACCTGCTGTCCATTTGTTTAGCCCACCTCACTCCCGTGCCCCACCTAGTTTGTCACCTTCCCCCATGTATTTAAACCTCAGTCTCTGCCTTGTTCAGTATCAGAACGTTGATCATCTTCTCAGTGCTGATTCATAGTAAGCCTGTTTAGTATGAGATTCCAGAGACACACCTTTGCCCGACCTCGAGTTTGCCTTTGCCCCCTTTGTCTTTCTGAGTTTTGGTTTTGATATTTGTTTTTGTATTTCTCAACTTCCCAACTGCCTTACCCTATTGTACCTCTGCACTTCTGCTTTTTAGATTTTGACCTTGGACTGTTTATTTATTACTCTTTTGGCTATTCGATTTGGAACTGTTGTGTATTGGATCTACTGGCTTGAATAAACCACGTTTCTGATTATCCCTTGGTCTGCACTTGGGTCCCTGACCGAACATAACATCAGTCACATCCCAATACTGGACATAGTAATCAGAGGACATTTTAAACCACTAGACGACTTCACAGATGACACCTAGGGTGGGTAATGTTCAGGAATTTGTCTGTATATTATTTGTGGAATGTTTTGTTTTAATATTAGTTTCTATTTAGTAGCCACTATATTTAATTCAAAAATACATTCGGAATGAAAATTTTGATAGCTTAATGATTACATGATATGTTCTCACATCATTATCACTTTATTTATCAGTGTTGATCGGCTAAGAAATATGCGACACATGAAGCAAATAGATTGATCATGCCTTTAGCAAATAAGTTTGTGGTGAAGTTCCTCTTAAGAGTCTGTCTAACGAGTGTATGGAAACCATCAAAGTGAGACCATCAAATCATATGTGCACTCACCGAGCACTTTATTAGGTATTTATTTTTTAGACTTCTACTACTGTAGCCTTATCCACTTAGAGTTATGATGCGTTGTGTGTTCAGAGATGCTCTTCTACATACCACCGCTGTGTGTGTTTATTTAATTACTGTCACCTTCCCGTCAGCTTTGACCAGTCTGGCCATTCTCCTCTGACGTCTCTCCTGCAAGAGACTAATGTGCGTGAGAATCCCAGGAGATTTCTGAGATACTCAAACCACCCTGTCTGCCACCAACAATCATTCTGTGGTCAAAGACACTTAGATCCCAATTCTGATGGTTGATGTGAACATTAACTGAAGCTCGTGACCATATCTACATGATTGTATGCACTGCACCACTGCCACACAATTGGCTGATTAGATAATCGCATGAATAAGTACGTGTAATAAAGTAATTCCTAATAAAGTGCTCGGTGAATGTATGTATCACAAAACTGTGGACTAAGAAAACATAAGTCTAATACATACCTAATAAAGTGCTCACTGAGTGTAAGTGAATGAAGAGGCAATGGATATGAATACATGCAAAAAGCTGCACCACATTTGCAATTTGAACATGGCTGGCACAGATGGCCTGAATAACCTTTTATAACAAAATTCCAGCTTACATCTCCCACTATTGGAATAGTGAAGCTTTATATGTGAAACTGCCTCAAGTCCTGGGAACTCAGTCCAATCAGCATGCCAAAGCCTGCTGGGAAACTGGGGCACTCTGGAGCAAACTGCTAACAGGCCAAAAGGGAGGAACATCGGCACAGGGACAGGGAATACTTCCTGCCAGAAACACATGCAGAGAAGGTTCCAAGAGGCCATTTTTCATTCTGACACCAGCTCAGGAAGAGAAAAACAAATATTGCAACCAGGAAAAATGAGACAGGGGAAAAAGGAGATCTATTCTGAACATGCCTGCAGGTATCCATACAAAAAAGAAAAATTACAAAGAATTTCCAAGGATTTAAAGAGGAGGACACACCAACTGCTCACTGACCTTCAATAAATACAGACACACTTTTTTTTTAACTTACATATGATATTAAAAATGTATGTACTGTTGAAGAAGTATAAACAGAGTATTATAATCGTACTAGACCTTTATAAATAATGAAAACAATGACTTTTCACCCCCACTTTGTGTATGTGTGTGTGTGTGTGCGTGTGTATATATGTAGATAAATGTATTGTGACAGTGACACATTATTTTGGCTCTGTACTCAAGCATAATGGAAAAAACTATGAGAATAAGGTTTTGAGTGCTTTAATTTGAGTCCCCTATTTTAGGAGAGTAAACGTAATTGGACTGTTGACTGCTGTAGAGTTTGGCTTGCCTTGAGTTGATTCTAGATATGGAGTTTGCATTTGGAGTCTGTCGCTGTTGTCTCAACATGAGGACCAAATAAGCACCAATGGCTGGAAAGCAGAGCATGCTGGAAAATCTGAATAAATCTAGTCAAAACACTGGGTATGTCAAAATCAGCTGATACATTGCGCTTCATGCAAGAACCACACGTACAAATATATTTGTTCTTAAATCGCTCATACCAGTGAATTAAGAGAACTTGGTACATTCACCAATTTTCTCTTATTTAGAATTGTTTCATAGGTACGAAGAAACCAGATTATCTTAATTTGTCAGATTACTTTTGCTCCCCCAAAATGGGAGGCTATGTATAAATATATGGATCACCTGATATGGACGTAAGTTCCCCCAAATTTAAGATGGAGTACAGAGCCAAACCACAAACATTATATCACTGCCTCAATACTACTGCATTCAACTGTATATAATATGACATTCTACTGTCCCTGTTCAAATTGTTATGTTCACAATCTATTTGTCTAACTCCCACGTAGCATTTTTCAATGTTTTAAGCAAATGTGTATACATACAGTAACTAACCATACAAGCATGGAAAACAGAACTATACAACTATATACTCTCCGTCAGCCCTTTGATAGAGACACTTGACTTTAAAGCAATTTTCCTTTGGCGGTGAAGTTGTGTGATGGTAAGGCAACACATTTTTATGCTGGAAGGCTATGGATTCAAATTCAGCCTGGGACATCTCTGAAACCTATTGAGTAAGGTATCTGTAAAAAGTATATGCAAAACACAAACTGGAGCCATGTTCAGCAAGTGTTCCTGATTGACGGTGTCTATAAAGTGAATAAATGGCAGTAGCCCTGCTATCTGTATCTCACTTTTATGCAATCTGCCATTCAGATGAATGGAGAATTCCTGATGTGTCTAAATCCACAGGGTTTTGATCTTTCCATAAATTCCAAATGCTCCACACGACACATCCTGCTTTGGAGTTACTGGATTCAGATGTTCCCATAAATCTAAAAGTATTCAAAAAAGCACTCTGGAGCCCATCTGCACGGATCCACTTTCCCTCCCAGGGATGACATCATCTACCTTCATCTTCTCATTGTCTAAGTTCTCCCACCATTGCATCAGCAAACTATCCTGGTCTTCACGCATGTTGACAGCCTGACAGAAACTTCTCTATGTACTGTACATATGGGGTATGTTTGGGTAGCTTTGGGAGGTAGGAGTTTGTCAACAGCATGTTCAATCCTACTTTCCCTAAATTGTTTGACTGCATGAGGTGAAACTGAATGATTCATTTTCATAAATTAATAATACGTAAAATGAAACCACATAAATTGCTTTGAACAATGTACCAAGCAAAAAATAAAGAAAGTTTGAGCACAGATATTCCAAAAGGCTCGTCACTCTTCATTCTCCACATGCTGGAAGACTATTCATGGCAAAGATCTGCAATGTGCAGATTTTGCAATTTAAAAGCATGTTTTGATACCCTATATTGCAAAATGAAATCTAACGCAGTAGCGAAGAAAGTGGAGCAGTGATTAAAACAGATTTTTCTAAATTTAATGTATCCTTTAATCACCCTACCATGATGTGACAAAATAAGATGTCTAGCTGCCAATAGATTATTCAGTTAATTGGCACAAGGAAAATGAATGAACACATGCTGAGATCTATGATCAGTTAACAGAGAAGCTTGGTACCAGTAAAAGGCCTACAGGTATCAATAGTGTCTTAGAGGGCCGTAACACTGGTGTCAAAATAGAAACACTGTGACAAGCCTAAAAGAAGAAACAACTCTGTTTCCACACACTTAGTATTCCTGAAGTGTAATCTGACCACACTGCTGTCATATCTGTCATTTTGCTTTTTTCTGGCAAAAAGATGAACAAATTAATCTAAGTCAGTGATTCTCAAGTTGGGTCCTGGGGCTGTACTGTGTTTGTTCGTTTTTGTTCCAACCACAATTGCAATCCCAGAATTTTACATAATAGTCACATGTCAGAAATAGCTATACGTGCCATAATTACGTAAGAGGAAATATTATCTTTAACTGATGAAATTAAAGACTGCTCCTAATCCAGGTTTGGCTCATTTTAATTTTGTTTGTCCTGGAATTCTTTGTCTAACTTTTATCTGCAAAATGGTTCATTGTAGTGGCCATGTGCCCACTTTTAATTAATTAGGAGCTTAGTTATTAACCTCAGTCAGTCTTTAATTTTATCATTTAAAACATGTTTTACCTCTCTTTTTGTAATTGTAATTGCAATATGGCCAAATGTGAATATTGGGACTTTTATTCTCAATGGCATGTATAGCAATTGTAAGAAGAAAAGGTCACTCAAACTTGATGAAAATAATGTCAACAGGAACAACAATTGTCTGAAATACTTTAAATGTCTTTAAATACCTTTTTCACAAATAGTTCTCAACGTTTTTATTTTATTTCAGGAAGCCAGTGTCTGGCTTCCCTAAATCAACCAGGCAGCCCATCAATAGGGGGTCCAGTAACCTAGACTGTGGTATTGTTAATCAATTCACCTTCTTTGTAATATTTCCTGATTGCCTACTCTAAAACTGAGTGCTATGCTGATCGGTTGCGACAAGTTTTCGCTTATGCTTACTGTATAACCAATATTGTCCTTATAAGTTGACCCAAACTACCTGGATGGCAAGCCAGGTAGACTTCAGTAGATAATCTTACACTATGTTTAACATAATGCAGCTTTAGAAGGTGAATAACCCCTCTAAACATGAAAAGAGTCATTAGAAAAATTAGGTTTGTTAAATTTCTGGGATTGCTCTTGTGGCTGGAAAAAAAACCAGCGTACACAGGAGGGCCACAGGACCGGACAACCACTGATGTTATAGACACTTCCTATATTGTACATCTTACAAACAAAATCCATAATTTGCTGCATTCATAAAGCCAATGTTTAGCCAGGCTAATTATTAGTCCCACAAAATGTGAGCGGTTTTATGGAAGGCACAATCCCGCCAGACATAATGCCAGACTCCTGGCATTAACTGATCCTGTGCCAAGTATAAATATGAGACAGCTTTAACCTGCCCCTGCTGCTCCATCATCACACCACAAGACTGTTTACCGTTCCGGAAAATTCCACTACAGTAAATGAGATTGATGAAGTCAATAAAAAATAATGAAACAATATTACCCACTTTTACATCTAATGTTCAAATAATAATCTTTGTTCGGAATTTCATTACACTTATACGCCCAATCCCAATATCACTTAATTCAAGGAATTAATTCAAGTCGGCACTTGAGATTTTTTCTGAGTTAGGCCCAAGGGGCACAAGTGCACTGTGAAGTGCACAAGTGTGTAAGGACGCATTGAAGTGCACAAGTGTGTAAGGACGCATTGGTACAAAAGTGGGACAGACTTGCATGACATCATTCGGTCGCTGTGATTATATACACATGCTTTTTTTTCTCTTCGTAGGATGATCTCACAGCTAATTAATTGAACAAGAGTTATGGCAACTACTAATGTGATAGATGAAGGTGTAAAAGAATGAGGATAGAAATTACAGCTACATTTAGAATGACATGAAAGGAGGTACTTATTTTAAAAATTATTTTATTCCGAATACAAGTGTAGCTGGAATTAAACCCAGAACCCCTCCAAAACTGGAACATGGACTAATGTAAAAACTGCTGTTCGGATTTTACTCTGTGAATTCCGTAATCTTGCTTTGTAATACTGTATATCTCCCTTGTTAGCTAACTTACAGTGCTACTGTACACATATTTACATCTGCCTGCCAGGCATTGTAATGCTTGCTAGTAGCTGTGCACATATACTACATTATTCAGTGTTTACTAATTGGAATCATGGAGCAGAGGCGCTCCACAGTCTCATGAGGACACAGTCGTTGTCCGACCGCCGTTTAATGAAACGTAAGTTTATCTTCCGTCCCCGTGTAACCCTCAGGAGACCAACATATTTTGCACACACTAATGACCAACTGATATGCCCCCAATTTCAAACTCGAAAAAGAAGCCCCAATAAAAAAATAAAATCATTTATTTTTGTCTTAAAATGTCTTTAAACATGTAAAATACATTACATTTTCATAACATTTTTATTTGCTGCTGTTAAACCCCTTAACAGCCACAGAGTCACAGACATCCCCTGCTTCATGCTACAGCCCAAATTTGTACAATTTAAGCTCTACTCTACCATGTGCTGAAATACCACATTTATACCGTTACAGTCAATCTTTATAACTTAAACATTTAAAATATACCATCTGAAGTACTAAACAACAATTATTTTAATTTGGAACATAATTTTACATGCCAAATAAATCTGTGGGTATGTATCACTTGATATCTTGTTCTTGTTGATATCTGGATTCTTATGAAGTTTCATTGGCAGAATGGGTTGCTTTTGACTGAAGTCATATACAGTACTATGACCCCAAAGGATATGTTATCACTCCAAATTAAGGCAGAAACCAGAACAAATGGTATGTATTGATTGAGGATAAGTGGTTTTATTGAGGGTTAAACAAAGCATTTAATTATTAAAACTCAAGTTGTCTACCATTGGCTTGCTGCTTGCTTTGCTGAATAACTAGCTACAGTAGCATAGATGCTTTTGCTACAATAAAATTTGAACTTACAGAAACAAATCTTAAGAAGACTTATTGAGCATCATACATAAGTATATTGTTGGTATATTTTGATGTGTAAGAGTTGGGAAAATGTGTGATTTGACAGGTTTCACTTAAAAGAAGAAGATTTTATTTTGCCATACGGCAGAATTGTGCTTACTTGTGCAGTAGTTCTTGCACACAGAATACAGCTCTGATTGCCCAAAGTGTCAAACCTGATGATGAGAATTACGACCAACACCCTTCAGCCAAGTCTATTTTGATGGGGACTCACAAGAAGGCTGCATCGATGGCTCATGAAGTGCGCAGTCATACCCGAATTTGAAGTGCGCAAGTGCGCAAGTGCTCAAGTACGCAAGTGCTCAAGTGCACGGATTGTGACTGGGCCACAGTTAGGGCCACCAATTTGTCTCCACTTGTTTTCTGGAATTTCACTTCAGTCCTCCACCAGCTAGAGGTGGCAACAGCCTATTTGCCAAGCCCCTTATCAACAATTATCTAATTTACACCACCTCACTCTAAATTGATAAAGTAATTGGCACTAATTATGCACAGACAATGATTAACAGCGATGTCTGCATGTGACACTCACATGTTGAATTGAGTTTGATAACTTAATACCATGGACATGCTGAATTATTTTTAGGTATTGTACAGGGGCCTGATAGGTTGTGTGAAATGCCCACATTTAACATGAAAGCAATTTTATATCATTGCACGAAAAAGCTAAATAAAAAATGTATTCATGATTCAAATAATTAACTAATCAGGGTCTTCAATCAAGAGTTTAAGTAGAATCAGGTGCTGGGCTAAAACAAAACCTGCTGTTGATAAACCCACACCGGCCCTTTTCAGACGAGTCATATTTTTATACGGTCATATTTTTCTTTGTGCACCAGCAATACGACAAGCCCTATTGCCTAAAAAACCCCTTGCCATTGCATATTGATCTATAATAGTTTTTTGTATTTATTGGTGTATGTACAATAGCTGGAAGCACTTGCATTTGTGTTCTAGATGAAAACTTCTGTTGCTGAGGATGTCTGTGTTTGTGTGTTGTGTAGACTACATAATATAATCTGGCTCTGGTTATATCTGACATGATTCAGTTTATCCCTGGTGTTTATTTGCAGGTGGACATTGCATTTCCTTGTGCTTTGTGGCCAGAGTGGCACGGGCCTCGTATTTCTATGGTGTACAGTTGTATTTCAGCATAAAACTTCAGTGTGTATGTCTATAATGTTTGCATGTTCATGTACATACTGCAGTTTGTATTGGTACTGTACACTGGTGTAAACTGTGTGTTTGAGAGGTGATGTTTGTGTGGTGGTATACATTGCTCTGTGCATCTAGTATAGTGTACAGCAGCACAATCCTCTATACTGCTGAGAGGGTGAGGCGGAGGGAAGATATGTCACTCTGTAACAAGCCAAAAAGTCAAACCGCCATGGAAACGCTTCGCTGTGTGAGGGGCGAAGTCATGCAGAGCAGGGAGGGGCTGTGGTACAGGCTGCATGTTCCTCTGACACAGGCTAATTATTATGCAAATAGCCTGAAATTACCCTCATAAAGAGAGAGGAACATAAAACTAAAGAGCAGAACGCTTTCTCTAAATCAAATGAGCAAATCCTCAAACACAAATCACATCCTTTTGGTTCTACTAGGCCTATATCGTCTGCAATTGTTCTACACAATTTAGAAAACATTAAGTTGTTGTAGATTCTATAGCCAAAGTAAAATGAAATGAATGTTAAGCATACTTTAAGAGTCAGTACATTTTCCTGAGGATATTTGTCAAGTGTGGTATCACAGGAGAGCCTTGTCTAATTATAATGCAATTTCTATAATACACAGCTGTTAATGATTCTGTGCTGAGACAACCAAAATACCGGTTATACACACACACACACACACACACACACGCACTCTCTCTGGTGTGATGCTCTGAGTACAACAAAAACAACAAAATAATCGAAGATAGTGTTCCTAACAATTGGAAATAATACCATGCAACAGTACCATATCAACTATAAAGGAACAACTCCCACACATGCATTAATTACCATTACATTATCTCACAGTATTACTCACACCATTACTGATTCAGGAGAATTTCTGAAATACAACTGCTGAAAATGGTGCAGTAATGCTATTCGCATTCCTTTACATACCAAATTCATTTTCTCTTATGGTTTGAGTAAATTGTATATGCTTGCTTACATAGAATGACACTGTTCACATTTACTTTACATACTTCCTCACTACCATGTTTCCCCACAAAATAAAAAAAGGAAAAATATACCAAAAGATAAAAATAATAGAAGATCCATGTATTTGTATAAACCTCACCATAGCCCCAATGGTTGAGCGACATGGTTATTCCATGCTGATCACCTTCTCTTTTAATGCATCACACTGGAATTACGTGTATGACTTAAGCTCCAGAAGTAGCTACAATTAAAGGTATGAACCACAAAGTGGAGATTATTTTGGGTTATCACACACCTAATGAGAAACTGAATGAGAGACTTTTCATTTGAGGTGTTTATTCTCTCATTTGTACCATGTTCAAACAGTCTGCATAATCAGTTTTTGCAGATTTTCGAGAGAGCACATTTTCAGTTCACAAAATTGAGTGCCCTGAATGCTTTAGTTTTTCAGAAATCTGAAAAATACACCAACCATCACTGGAATCAAAATAAAATTTGTTTTCCTGGCCTGCTATCACAGGTTAGCAGCCAAAGTCCTGCTCTTTGCAGGATCTGGAAAACATTAGCATGAGAAAGGTACCTTTTCAGCTATCCATGGATGGAGTGTCCACCCCTTGGTATGATGTGATGGTGTGAGAGACAGAAAGTTGGGAAATGCAAACAGACTCCTCCACCTTGAGGTCTGAATTTCCCATTAACACCCGTCCAGCTCACTCACCATTAACTAAAGTGGGATAAATGGCCTGTCCCAAATAATCTTCAGTCCCATGTTTTTTCCAATTACACAGTCTGCCTGGGAGAGTCAGTTTGGAATTTTTGTCAGTGCTATTGATCAGAGAAGCACACAGATTTGCAATTCCAACACATTGAACCTCTTGGGCGATAACGATAAACTGCTATACACGCGCGCGCACACACACACACACACACATACACACACACACCAAACAGCATTTTAATGTGCAAAGACGCTCTTCTTCACTTACACTCACGCATAGCCGTCTGCCAGACAGTCCAGTCTTCCAGGTCCCAATGGGTGAGCCCTGCTCTGTTCGGGAAATTCCAATCATGTTCTAGTGGAAAGAATGACAGAGACCATAGAGTTACACACCTGTCCATACCCTGCGTTGTCAACTTTGCATTGTGAGCCCTGTAGAATCACAAGTGGAAAGAACCTATGGCACTGCAGATGAGGGTAACATTGGCTCAGGCGGTAAGAACAGTCGGAGGGTTGCCAGTTCGATCCCGCTCTGGGTGTGTTGAAGTGTCCCTGAGCAAGACACCTAACCCCCAAATGCTCCTGACGAGCTGGTTGGTGCCTTGCATGGCAGCCAATCACCTTTGGCGTGTGACTGTGTGCATGAATGGGTGACTGAGAAGCATCAATTGTACAGCACTTTGGATAAAGGTGCTATATAAATGCCAACCACTTACCATTTACCATTCACAAGAGACATCCTGAACAGAGCAAACTTCTCTCAAGTGATTTAATACCAGTAAAGTTAAATGTGACACAGGGAATGTGTATGTGCTCTCTCTATGACATTTAGTCGTAGTGAATTAGCACTGATTGTTCTCAAAAATCTAGGACAGGGTGGAGTTCCTAATCACCATCTTATAAAACAAAAACTTGTGGCATGAAAACAAGAAAAAAACAGTCTCCATAGTTTTATAACAGCTAGGAAAAGGCTCCATACCGATTAAATTTAACATGGATACATATGATATTAATCATTTTTGTCACTGGCATAACAGATGTTTTAGGGTCTGGTTGGCAAAACCCTTTCTCCCCATCCCCCTTTACAAAACATCTGTTTGAGTTTTCATAACAGCAGAGAACAGCAAAACTGAAGTGTAATAAAAGCATAGTGTAATGCAGACCAGAGGAATGAATACAGCGCATGTGAAATTGATGCGGTTTTCATTGACTTGCTTTTCCTCAGTGTCAGAGTGTGTGATTTATCTGCTATAGTGTTAGGAGAAGACTCATTACTCTCTTGGCAGAGGAAAGCTGGTCACATCACAGCCTGTAATCTGTGTTGTAAATTTATGCCAATCAATGTACGGCATCATTCGAGCCATCACAGTCATTTTAACCAGTATGTGAGGATTACAATGTGTCTACTTTTTCCACTAAAACAGGGGGAATTTTATACAAATAATACAGATCAGGAGAAATGTCAATAAACAGACATTTGAATAGTTTTTGTTCCAAATGGCAATGACATTGTCCTTGGTTTAATTTAGATCCCCATTGAGGTAGTACTTGAAAGTCTTGCAAGCTGCTATGATGTTTCTGCAGTTTTGTGCTACCTATAGTGCATGTATTTTAATGAAATCCAATTATCCCCAGAGAGAAAGCTGACTCTGGTGTTGAGGACAGACATGAGGACAGACAGGCATGGTTGGCTTTTCCCAGGGACTACTGAACAGATGTTTTCAGTTGTCTTCAGGGACTGGAGTGTCCTTCAGTGTCTACAGTGTGCTGTGACATTAGACAGACCTAACTGCTTTAAATGTAATCTAAAGCCACACTGTACTTGCTATAGTATATGGTGAATACAGGTCTCATATTTTTCCAAACATGACCTCACCAGATGGGTGATGCTCAGACTTCAATCCAGGAATATGTGAGAATGAAAGATTTGACAGAAATAACACCTTTTCAGGCTTTTAATAAACACAAACAAAAAATAAAGAATAAAAACTAGAGACAAAATCTACATAGCAAATAAAAAGCAGGGATATTTAAATATGTATTAAGCAGCTACAAATTGAACAACAATAGCTTGTCTATCCTTTTCATCATTGTGTAGCACTGCCGGTTCCTATGCAAAGGTACATTATGAAGGGAATTTGTGCTCATTCAGAATGCAATCAGTTCTCATCAGTGTAAATGGAGAGAGAAAGAGGTGACGGGGTGTGAAGAGCTCTGCATGTTAATATGCAAAGGCATGCGTGTGTTCTGCATGGCACAGCAGGTACCTTCATTGAGCTGTGCACAGCTCTTGCGTTTGCATAAAGAGAGATGCCCTTAATATTAACTTGCATGATTCGTGCTGAATGCAGAACAATATGAACTGACAGCATGAAAGTACAGCACAGTATGAGTCTACTTGTGTAAATGTCTGACTGACTTTCCATCTGTGACTTGCCTATTTTGAATCCATTTTTTCCATCGCTATCACTCTCCTATTGTAATTCTTTGACTAGAACTCTCCCACAGTGACACTCAGTTTGACTGCAGTCAAGGTGCAATTGCAAACGCTAGCAGTAACCCAAGGCTCTGACAATCCATTTCATTACAGGCATTTAGCAGACCCTCTCAAAGTCAATTTCGATGACTTTGTGACGAGAGGCATTAGCACAACTGCGGCACAGTTGTAAAAGCCAGTTCTATAGGAAAAAAATAACTGGCTTGGTTTCATTATTGCCAATCAGCAATATGGCTTCATATTGCCAATCAGATTGCCCACTATCTTTCCCTATCTTGGCCACAGCCAACTGCTAATTTCATCAGAGGTTATGTTAGCATTTCTACAAACTTCTGATGTCAAAAGAAAGGGGAGACTGAATGTTATGTGAATATGAATTTTCCTATAAAACTATAATAAGGGGTCCCATCAACAATTCTGCAGGGTGAATATTCCCTGACTGGCCCCTCTGGTCGGTCTCTCCATCATGTGTCAATTTTTATTTATTACCGCTATAAAATAAACAAAAATAACTTCACCATTAACTCATTTCCATTCATGCACGTGATAGGGAACAACTACACAGCCCTGCTGTCTCATGCACTCTGTGCCTCTGTAATCTCCATTGCAATCTCCACAAGCAACTCTGCCTCTCTCCATACGAAAGCCATATAACATGTCCTCTGTGAGGTCTATGTCACTCCCGAGGCATATGGCTCTGTAGCGTAGAACACAGCACGCCACACAGAATGCGCGGTCCTTCTGAGCGCTGTATGTTTCCGCACCAACCATCCCATCCAAACAATTGCATTTTTAACATTACAAAGGTTTGTTCAATCACTAACCAAGCCCTGCCAAATGAATGATTAGAAGCAAGTTGTTGGTGTGTTCTGGGTTCAATATATGGAGTATGTAGCCATTGGTCACCTTACACTTTTAACTCCACACAGGTGCACTGCCTAAATAGCAGGCATTGGACTCTGTAAATGAACACAACTAGCATTTCAAATAGACACAATTAAATGAACTAAATATTTCCCATTTCAGTGTTATGTGTTAACATACTCAAATGTGCAGTGCATTTCGATCAAAATAGGCTCCTAAGACTTTTTATTTTATTTTGTTCATTGTGACTTTTGTTGTGATTCACAGGGAGTCAAATCTCTTACTGTGACAATCCCACTGTAAGTCTATCACAGCGACTTTGCCGGTGCTGTTTCACTCTGACTCTCTCATGGTGAAAATCTCAGTATGATTCTATTGTTGTGACCCCTTCTCTCTCGCTTGCTTTCTGCACCTCCGTTGGCCCTTTTCTGAATCAAGTATGTGAAGCCATTTTTTTCTCTCCCCCTCCCTGCATTCACTATCCACAGAGGGAGGAGAACACTTGAGAAGCTTTAGCATGACCCTCTCACACTATCAGCATTCATCAGGATGATGAATTTAACCAGGATGACTCCGCATCCCCGGAGTCTCCCAGATGTTGCACATTCTCTTCACATCCAATTAGGGGAAGGAATAAAATGCAATACTTCAATCTCTGCCCCTTCCTCAGCCCCAGTCCTGGCTCCGTGTTCTGAAGAACACTTACATCTGTGCCCCTAAAACCACCTGACCACCCAAGATACATGTCCTGAAATTCCCAACCATTATGGACATTCCAACCACCCTTCCCCCACCACAGCCCACCCCCACCGCCAAGCCAAACGCCTCTGTAGTGACATCTTTGAAAGTGTGCAGCTGTTCTCCTGTCATCAGAGACACAGTATTTGATTAATTGCTCAATCCTCAAGCTTTGCATAGTTCCTTGGAGATATTCTTTTGCCACTCAGGTCACTATTTTGTGTTCATATTGGGAGCGTTATAATAATGTATACACCGCATGCGTCCTGTCCTCTAATAATTTCAGACCAAAGGATAATGGGACTTCTGAGACTTAGAGATGTAGAATGTATCAAGGTGTTGAACTTCATGTCTATTCATGTCTCAGTGCAACTACAATCAGTACCCATGGCTCAAGGGGAATGCAAGAGGGAGAGAAACAAAACCTACTCTCTTCCATGGGGGTGACCAAGGACTCCCCAGATTTTAACACAACACGCCATGATTAATCTCCTGTCCTGAGCACCAAAGCAAGGTTCTTCCAGCATTCCCTGTCCAATCTATCTTCTTTCAGAGAGTGCTAGGACCCTGTTGTCCACCATGCACATGTGCCAAACCTTCTTATATGCACAGGAGACCTTAAATGAGTGCTCAGGAACTGCTATACAACAATACATCTGTTAAAACAACTTATCATGTCTGCTGAACAGATATCAAAATGAGCTCACCACTGTGTAGAAAGACAGTTAAAATAAAATTCCACAGCACCTCTGTAGCCAGGGGACAGGAAGAAATTCTGTAAAACATGGAATTTCAATGCTCTTCAAAAACCAGCCAACAAACATGAAACAAGACTTTGCATGATGCAATGAACAATGTGTAGCAGTAAGTGCATGACAACCTGATGGTTTTCACCACAAACACCCTGAAACTGAATTTCATGACCTGCCTGTCAAAACTACACCTATGAGCAGGATAAAATCAGGGACAGATAAGCCTGAAATTGGTCATGGCTTCGGGGTTATTATTGTCAATTACAGAGGGCACTAAACTGCCAGTTGGCCCTCTCTCAATACATTCTGACAGCAAAGAGAGTGAGAGAGAGAGAGAGAGAGAGAAAGAGAGGAGAGAGAGAAAGAAAGAGAAAGATTCCTCAGGTTACTTAGAGCCACACCTTGAGACATCAAAGTGGTATTGCAAAGGTTTTGGGATCATCCATCTACTCGGGGGAAAAACTGTCAAAGAGTGAATGAATACGAGAAAGACTAAAACAAGCGTACCATGCCCATCAACCATTGTGAGCTTTATACAGATACATGGACCTTCTTCATTATTTTTATCATGTTTTTCTTTATTTTATTTTGGTGGGAAAACATCGGGGAAGCATACGCATGTAAAGTAAATGTGTGTACAAAGGTGTGTGCAACTGAATAAAAACTATAAAAGAAAAATGAAACACTTATGTAAAGGAATGCTAATAAAATGATCATGAATCAGTATAAGAGCATACTCTATGTATATTCACAGTACATGAATCAGTAATGGTGTCAGTAACACGCTGAAATAATGCAATGGTAATTCATGCGTGTGTGGGAGTTGTTCCTTTATTGTTGCACTGAACTGTTTCCATTTTTTAAGAACACAATCTTTTGTTGTTTTTGATCTTTAACCAATACAGTGCATTTTTACTGTAAATAAAGCCAAATTCACATTAATATCTTTTGTCATATTGCAGCATCTGTTTACACAGCACATTCTTTCCATAATAAAAGTGTAGAGGAGGTAAACATGCTACAGGTGCATAGAGATAGTAATGCAGCATGAGTGCAATGTCACCCAAGAATCCTTAAGTAAGATGCTTAACCTGCACTGCTTCATTAAAATATTGTGTCATATTAGCTGTGACAGGGGCAAAGCAGGCTGAGGTTCTGGGAGTGAAAGGGTTATAGAGATGGGAGGCACTGTGGTCTGAGAATGTAGCTGGGAGGCGAATCTGGCATGAAGCCGTCACATAAAAGGATGATGTGTTCAAGGAATCCAGTCACTCTGTAAACTACCCCATCAACCCAGCATAATGCCCCACGGGGAGCCAGGATGGCAAACATGCTTTTCATTATGCTGCGCCACTTTTGTTTTGAAGCGTTGCAGGTGCAAACTGCTTGCGTGACAGTTCAGCTGCTTCTCTTCTTGTGGGACGGATTTTATGCCATACAACTTCAGACTGAGGCTCTCACAAAAATGCAGAGTACATGAATCTCTGTCATTACTATATATGATCAGCAGCAAACAAAAAGGGAACAACAAAAAAGTAAGAAATTTGGACCCAGCAACAAAAGAAGTAGTCTTAATTTCCCACTCTGTATCTTCTGTTAGTGTTTTTTGGAAATCCAAACAAGTGGATGTTCCCTTCAAAGAGTAACATTTTTTATAACTTAAACCTAATTATTTGTATTAAATTACAATCACAACCACAATAAACCCAAGTAACAACATATGGATTAAACTGAATATGGTGTTCTTTTTTTTCTTTAAGGCCAATTTGGATGGTTCTGTGAGGGAAAGTAAATCTGGAAAAATGGTTTGGTTATGCACTCCTTGATACATTAGCCGTGTTGAGGCCAAGGAATCAGCCAGTTTGCATGTCTAGAAACACATTCCCCTGGGGGTAATTTTCTAATATTTATTGACTTTTTTTCGAAGTTAAATGCAATTCTAACTCTATCCACATGTATAAATAAAATGGTACAATTCTTGCAAATTTCAGAAAGCAACACTAAAATATTATACAGGTGTTTATTCAGTGCCAAGTTTGTTTACCACTGAGTTGTTTAGAGCTTTTGTGAAGGCCAACAGCCTAAAAGCAATATACATATCCTGTTTGCCTGTGTTCTCTGGGGTTAATTAGCAATGCCTTTCATGTTCCAGTGTGAAGGCGCTGTGCCCTCCCAGCCCAAGTACACTGCTGTTTCCTGTCTGTTGAATCGGAGCTCCGCTCTGCATTCTGCTAAGCACCATGGGAAATGTGAACTTAAGTGAACTCTGTTCCTCCCCATCAGGAGCTCGGCCCTTTTCACTCAAAGAATGATGGATTTTTGTCTGCTTTCTATGCCAGTTAATGCAACCTACTGGCCATTGTGCAAAATCACTTTGTGTGCTGCACATCCAAGTGTCAGTTCTCTTTGCAGGACAAATACATAATTATTTTACATTGTTTATAGTGCTAATCGTTATCCCTTTCAATTTACACATGGATTGTAATTAGAGCAATTAAGATGAAGTGTGTTGTTCAAGGCTGAAAGGACTGTCATGAGTCTTAAGCTCTAATCACAGTTCCACACAAACTTAGCATTATAAAGTTTGTCCGTGATAAGAGTTGGAACAACTTTTTTTTTACCAAACAACGATAATTTTACCAAAGTATATAATAAAGACAACTCACAAGAAAGATCAACCAGACCAAAACAAAAATGTTGTCTCTCAATAAGACAAGGAGAATAGTGTGCTTATCTGTTTAGTCAACTTTATCCAAGAACTATCCTTAATGATTGCACATAATGAACACCTGTATTAATAATATCAAAAATGGCCAGTATAAATAAATATGCACTGTACAGCACATACCAGCCCATACCAGCCCTTCAGAAGATCAAGGAACCTTTCACTTTTTATGCTTGTTACGGACTCATAAGGCCATGACAAAAGTAGGGAGACCGCACAGGAAAAAAACATTAAAAAGATATTTAATTCATTCAGCCAAATTAACACAAAGGCATGTGGTGTGTGAAAGTCAGTATCATCAGTAGTGTAGTTGAGTGGACGTGTGAAAAGTATGGTGAAGCAATGTTGTATTGTGCAACCCCAAAACAAAAAAACAAAACCAACTCAACCAACTCAAACTGGAGACAGGCCCTTCTTGAACTCTGGGAGCACTGGCCACAGGTGCACTCAATTACTTCAATGACCCTTTGCTCCGCCCACCAGGCACCTGTGAGAGACACCAACGAGCAGCACAGGTAGACAGAGCAGGGTCTGTAACACCTCCCCCCATAAACAGGGTCAATCCGGGTCATGAAACAATACCTCAAAACAAAAACCACACATAAACCAAAAAAACATTAAAGTTAAACAAACCAGACCACCCAACCACACTGCCAACACCTCCTCAGAACCGCCTGACACACAGCCTGTCCTCCAACTTCAGCAACCAGGTGCTGTCCCTATGGAAGAAATTTAAGAGGAGAAAAAAATAGCAGAGCAGGGGAAAATCATAAGGGTTGTGGGCCAGAGAAGCAGACCAAGAAAACCCAGGGGTTGGTGTCCAAGACATCCACCAAAATTCACACCCCACACATAGATAAATGCTGGAACCTCACAGGCCAAATTGATTCCAACACCAAAGGTACAAAAAGCAAGGCATGAGCAAGAACTGAGACTATCCTCACAACAGTCAAAACATCAACCAGTACAAAACTGCCAAAATGACAGATGACTCCGGTAGCACAAAGCCAAGTACTATGAAGCATGTGCCATGGCAAGGTAACCAGATGACTCATGCACCAAGTTACTGGCAACAGTGTGACAAGCAATTAAAGTCCAAGACAGGATGTACAAAGCAGGCACTACAGACAAAAGCGCAAAAAAGTAGTACACGCAACAAAGTCTAATACCAGATACAAAATCCAGGTCAGAACCACAAGCATTTAATGAAAAGCTGTCAAATTAATGAACAAATGAGCCATGGTTGGCCTTAAAGAAATCACTCCTGGCTGTAACTCGACTCGCTATTGAGCACACCAAACTAAACAAGTGTTGATCTCGTGGTGCACAACAGGAGACAACAGGAATGAAGCTTCCCAGACAAACTACCTAGCCAGTTCCTGTAAATCATTTAGCTGATCCAAGCTCAACCTAGTCTTCACTGACTTTTCGGGCAACGAGTACAACCCTCAGTCCCCCATATTCACCAGCAAAAAAGAGAAAGGAAAAATAACAAAGTGATGAGCCACCCTGGACGCGCCCAACAACCACCCTACCAAATATCTTGCTGCTGTACACCATCAATCAACACTTAGGACTCAATGTCAGTGAGCAGAGTAAAGTATCTCCAGCCTGGGCCAAAACCGGAAAAACATTATCCAATCTCCCGAGAAACTACACAAACCCAAAAACAAATCAAACAGCAAAGCTACCAAAACGTACCTACAGGTATAGTACACATCCATCCAGACTTGTAAGTCCATGACAAAGGGGAGACCACACAGGAAAATAACAAATTAAAGAGATTTAATTCATTCAGCCAAATTAACACAAAGGCGAGACATATGTGGAGTGTCAGTATCATCAGTAGTGTAGTTGAGTGGACGTGTGAACAGTATGTTGTATGGTGCACCTCCAAAACAAAACCAACTAAATCTGTGGGAAGAGAGTGCTCCCTCAAACTGGAGACAGGCCCTTCTTAAAATCTGGGAGCACCAGAGGGGCACCCCATTACTCTGCTCCGCCCGCCAGGCACCTGTGAGAGACACCAACGAGCAGCACAGGTAGACAGAGCAGGGGCCGTAACACCTCCCCCCATAAACAGGGTCCATCCGGGTCATGAAACAATACCTCAAAACGAAACCCCTACATAAACCAAAAAAACATTAAAGTCAAACAAACCAGACCACCCAACCACACTGCCAACACCCTGACACACAGCCTGTCCTCCAACTTCAGCAACCAGGTGCTGTCCCTATGGAAGCCATTTAAGAGGAGAAAAGACACCAAAGAGCAGCACAGATAAACAGAGCAGGGTCCTTAACAATACTGTACAATTATATCAATATACTAGGTGTCTGCCTAGCCATAGCACATAAGAGACACTTACTGTAGGAAATATTCAGGATATTTGATGCATAGTTATGTCTTGTATTGGCTTGTTATGTATGATAGGCATTGGCTTTGTACTTTTAGCACCAGCTGGGTTAAGTATAGGTACATATTTATCATACTGTATTTCATCTCTTATAAAGATACACACAAAAACCCCAGACCAGCATCATTTGACCTGGCAGTACCTTTTCACTAGCTGTGCTTTGTTACTGTGTAGGAATGAGCCAGGTTACTGTCTGGAGGAGGTATGCTTTGCACAGTCTTTCCTCTCCCATAACAAGGTAAATCAAATACAGCAATAATTCATGTATTTCCCTTATCATAAGAAATGCCCATAAAAGTGCAGAATTTAACAAGAGCAAAAGAATCGTCCAGCAATACCTAACTTCTAAATGAATCCACAACAAGTAGAGCTTAATGTATTTTTATTATTTTTATATATTTATTCAAGAATTCATGTGCTGTTTCTTTGTCATTGGTGTTTCCTACCAACCCGAATACATAATGTCTCTAGCCAAGGCAATCGCTGGCAGGAAGGCATGAAAATATCAATTAGTATACACCTGAAAGCTTGTGCACTGTACCACCATATCCAAATGAGTGCATAAATATGTATTAGATTTAACTACATTCACAGACATATAAATATTTCCATCTGATAATCATGGATGTGGGGTTATTGCTGTGGTCTCTTGTTGAATGGCACCATGCATTGTTTCTAGCAGAGGCCAGTTTTATCTTCCTGCAGCACAATGGATTTCATTAACAAGCTAAATAAACATCAGAGCTCTGTGAGCAACAAACAAGTGCAAACGTGTCTCAGTGGAGTCCTCTGTTCACTTTGTGGCATTATCCGCACATTCCTACATTGACTCAGAGCAGGTATGGTGTATTAACGCCATTAAAACATTACCTGGGGACCCAGCACCAAGATTCAACTTGCCAACATGGAGAGCTTTCAAATAAAGATTGATGCCTTGGTTGTTCTTCCACTTCACAAATTCTATCCACCAATGGATCTTTGCCCAACATTACATTGCAAAACATCATCAGCATTTAGCTGACACTCTCTAGAGCAACTTACGCAACGTTTGTATTTTCACATATTGTAGTATCCATTGATGCGGCCTGATATACGTATGTATAGTGACACAATTTAAGCTAAGCACCGGGCTTGAACCTACATCAACCTTCAGGGCATATGCCCAGTTCACTGCCTCATCACCAACAGCAAACAATGAAAGCACTGTTAAGAGATATTTCATGACTGAAGCACTGCATGCAGATATTTAGAAGGTTAAATCTCTCCCAATGCCTGAAGGATCCTACTTTATGCTGAATTATATATCAAAAGAAATAGAACAACACCAGGGGTAATCAAGGGCTCACCCTACTGATTGTTCCAAAGGGGAAGTGGAGTTTGTATTGTTTACCGGGGACACATCTGGGCCCCTGATGGGACAAACAGCACTTTCAGCCATTGCCAGGAAAAGGCTAACTTCAATCTGTTTCTCATCTTTGTCCAAATCAACTTGAATGTTTCTGGTTGCACTCTTTGTGGTGAGTGAGTGGGCAAGACAAGGACAAGACAAGTGAAGTTCATTAGGGGGCTGCTTATAACAAAATGTAAACAATAGATACTCATTTTAGGTCATATTATCTAACACAACCCGTGGCCAAAAATACTAAAATACACCTTTCAAAAGTTCAAGTCCCTAGCTCTCTCTGTATCAACTATAGCGATTCATCCACATTTAGAAATATATATATATATATTATAGTATATTAACAGCCACTATAGCTGTACCTCAGATTTTTTTTACAAAACCATGCTTTAAAAAAGTATTGTTACCTAATACCTATGCAGTCCATTTAAATTAAGTAAATTAAGTAAATACAAAAATTACTTCATAGGAATTTGTAGGCTATAAGCAAAATTGTAAGCAAGCAGGTATATTTTGCTGAGCAATTTCATTATTGTCAGCCTGGAATAAAAGTTTCCCTGGTTTCCCTCATGTAGCCATAAATATAGCCAAACACCACTGCAAATGATTAATACATATCCTCACGTGTGACCATTCTCTACACTCCAAACAGGCATTTAGTAAATCTGTCAGAGTCACACATTAGATCTCTCAAGCATGTACTGTATATTCACAGTAAAATTATATAGAATAAAACACAGTTTAGGTAATTGCATTGGCATGCCAAAACATGCTGCATCCCAACATATTCTCTTCCGCATCAACTGATAAGAACACACATTTCACACAGTAAGATATCCTAAAACCCAGAACCCTGGAGCTATGGGGCGAAAGGGCCAGTCACTGCACTCCCAGGAATAAATAGACTGATTCTCCAGCTGATGTATTGTAGTCAAATCAATAAGAGTGAGGCTCATACATGCAGGCAGCGTGCTTTCTTATACAGTCGAAGACATAATGAGTATGTGAAAAATGTTGTTTATTATTTTCATCAGAAAGCAGCGCCCTGTATTTTATCAGTATCTCCATCTCAACCTTTTAGGTGCCCCCAGGAGAAGTATAGCCCATGAAGAGAGACCTTGCAGTGCACAGACAATATGAAAGTATTTAAAAAGAATGTTCGTGACCAGTAAATCCAGCTCCGTATAGTGACATGATTTTGTGAATGTAAACTGATTAAATAAATGTTGACTAGTGTAGCTTAGAGTCACATTAGCAAGTCTGCACCCTCAGGACATGTTTCCTCCTCAAACATACTTCTTGCTAAATTATCAACCCCATCTGGGGAAGTTTAAATGCTCTCCCTGACAGGCAAGCGTTCCAAAAAACCATGGCAACACAAATACTAGAATCAAACAAGCACAAAAAAGACTGTTATTATAGACCAACCAAGCGGCGATGCAAAGCAGGCTTCAACATAAGTCAGACAATGATTTCTTTATTATGGCATTAGAAGATGAAGGCAAACGAAAACATGTGTAGTCAAAAAATATTTAGAGTTCATACAGAATTGCCTGGAATCGGATAGCACATATGTGGCTTCTTCTTAAACACGGAATGTTACAGTGCACATGGAAGGATGCATTAAGGCACACAATCAGTAAATTAAAAAGGTAACCTTAATTATAAATAAAACTGCTTGTTCAAATACAATTTAACAGCACAGGTATTTCAGGACACATATAGTGGGCTCCAGAAGCGTGACTGACTATTGAAAATGCTAGTTTCATTACACAGCTGAAAAAATGCTGTGTTGTTTTATGCAAGCCTAACAACTTATACACCGTTGGGAACGCAATGTCACTACCTAAAATGCTTTTTACTTGTCACTTCAATAAGATGCCTGTAGATGGTTCTTTGATGAGCTGAAATTATACTACATTTTCTCATACATGGATTGGGGATAACACATTTTCTCTGCGTTACATATACTGGTCACAAACGGTTGTACTTGGGTTCATCATGTTGAAGATACAAAACGCCTATACAAAACGTAGACAATATAATGTACAACTAATTTTGTAGAAGTATACAATGTCAAAACGACATGCCAACAATGATAATTGTTGGTGAGACAAATGAAAAAATGTAAACAATGGACATTCTATCAAGATTTTTAGAATGAGAAACTATTCTGGATTTTGTCTGCTGGACACTTTGTGAAAAGGACACTGACATTACCATATTTCATGCAGAAAAAATAAGATAACTAAATAATAAACTTTGACACATGACCTTAAATGTAATGAAATAAATGTATATAGATTTCCTGTATGTTTGAGCATAAAATATAGATCATTATCCACGTTGTTTAATATATGCAGCCATTTTTCTCCATTTTTATTAAGGGTGACCATAATTCTGGAGTCCACTGTATTTTATCTCAAATTAAACTTTTTAACTTACACTGTAGTTCCTCTTGATAAACAATTGATTGGGCCCTGTTATAAAGATGCTACATTAAAACAATTTTGATGCTGCCACTTGTGAATAAACTTGTTTACAGCAATAATAAAGCCCATGCTCGCATTTACAGCTACGCAGCCATATGGAGAGATGGATTATAGAACAGTGCATTCTGCCAAAAATGTGATAATGTCAACAACACAGGGTATATTGCAGGGTGAGTAGAAATTGTTGCAATTCCCCCCATATCATCTGCTGGACAGGCTGCATGCTGCCCAGGGTATTTCTTAATGCTCAAAGAGAAATCTGTTAAGCAAAGATTAGAGTTTCACTATGATTCATACTATGAAACCAATTTGAAAAGAGACTCATGCTTGGACCTCCATGCAGCAGCATGACCATGCTTACTGTGTACATTCAGTTATTTATTTACAGGTCCTTTTATATGTGTCTATTGTACCACATTCATATATCGGCATATTTACTGGATCCTTTCTGTCACCATGTGAGAGAGTACAATCCCAACTGCTCTCCCTGTACACTATGCCACACTGCCCAGTATATCCAAAATGTGACCAACTGTGTTATGATAATTATGCCAGTTTATGTTTATTATCAAGCTTTAGTGTCCATTGGGAAACAAATGCTTACTGTGCTCTGGTTCATACTTCGTAACGTAACAAATAATATTTTGTTCATGGTGTCCATAACATAAAACTTACTCCAGAGGTGCCTTCGCAACATACTGGTTTGACTGCTGGATATTAATTGAGGAACAGTTCCTTTGAACTATTGAAATACATTTGTTGGATGTGCCTAGCATTCTCCAAATGGTGCTCAAGAATCATTCCCAAAAGTGTCTTTCACAGCCCTCCTTCTGTAACTTTAAAAGCCTCCACTGACACGAGATGAAGCCAGAGTGAAAGTAGAGTACCTCTGTTTTCCATCACGTGTATGTTCTCCAGAGAACTTTCTCCTCAGTTAAATGTGAAGTGAGCTTATTTTTGACAGTGCATCAGGATCTAATGAGCTTTGTGCAAAAGTGTCATGACACCCACAGGACTCCAGGTCTCCAGGATCAATGACGGACACCACTGTTCTGTGTAACCTCATTCCAGTCAATCTCATATTCCCAGCACAAACCTCTTAAAGCTGACATTGATGTCTAGTGGAGATGGACCCCTGGGGAATTGAGTGATATGCACAAGAATGACATTATGGAATAGCGATAGATAACTGAGCCATTTAAGCATTCACTGAATTAATTCTGGGCATGTACCTTGCTTGAGGGTACAGTGGCATTGCCATACCCCGATTTCTGGTTCTCAAACAGTTATGATTTACTGCCAATGGGGGTAACGTTACTGGCAACAACACTGAGATCTCAGAGTCACAGAGAGAAAGAAGAGAATGAGAGAGAGAGACAGACAGAGAGAAAATACAGCAGAAAATGTATGTTTCTCTCTACAGCTGGACAATTAGGCAGATATTTCCATGTACATGAAAGAGGTTAAGCAAAATACAGTGTCTAATCAGTTGTGCAGAGGAACATGGTATCCCAGAGAATTCAAAAGCAATCTTTACACTGCTGCTCAGTGTTTAGCACTCACACAAGCTTGATGAGGCTAATCATCTAAAGAAAATAAGCATTCCGTAGTGGAGACATGATTATAATGACCAAGAGTGCCCCGAATGCCTCTGCCAAGTGAAAAGAAAATCGGTGGCTGGTGGGTGATTTGTCATACAGGATACAGCCCACATACCTCACGCTAATTGTTTTCCCCAAATATTGTTCTTTAAAAAACCAAATTGAAAGCATGTGTTGTCTTACAGTACATACATAATGGTTTTCTGATGATACCCGACTCCTAACATTGAAGGATAGTAGCAAATACAAGCAGTAACCTGTGCCATATGAAAATATGGAACCAGAGGTCCAAGAATACTGGTTAAAAAAACAAAGGGTGACATATTATTCTATCAGTGTGATATGCAGGGACAAGGCCAAACAAACAAAAGCAGTCATGAAGATTTTTTTGAAATTCCGAGGCAGTAGTACTGGAAATAAATCACATGTATTAAAAGTAGGACTGAGTAATGAAGCTATGGCTTCCAAGCTATGCCATTTACGTATATACTTATTTGCTTTCCATATATGTCTGCCTGTGTGTTTTCTGGTCAGACCACTTAAGGACAAGCATAAGGTGCACAGACAGTTATGAATGCAGTCACAAATAAGATCCCAACATTACATGGATTTGAATACCCTTTCCAAATTATTTCCTCATTACTACTGCTCTTATTGCCATTCTAAAAGGCAATTTATGTCAAATCCCGTCCCTGTTAACATCAATTATTCATCCTGGCAGCAGATTGCTGACTTTGTTTGTTTACAGACCCACATGGTACTGCTAAACACTGATATAATAATAATAATAATAATAATAATAATAATAATAATAATGATATTACATTTTCAGCCTTGTAATGTAGGTTGAGGTTGATAGATACAGGTTGGAAATAAAACAAAAAGGCTATATCCCCGACTCCAGGCCTGAGATTGCTGTAATCAGGGACAGTAAGTGAATAAAGGTGAATTTACAGTGAAACCTTGCCTAAATCAAAACTATTGTTCTGCTCTATTTCAACACCTGCTCTGCCAGAGACCATAATCTACCTCTGCTCATTCAGCAATCAAAACAATACTTCTGTTACATGCACAAAACAAAGGTATACAATCAGGGCTATCATTTTAATACAGGAAAAAAACTGAGGTAGTCAAATCTCTTGATACTACCTCCCTCAAATCTCCATAAATCCCCATAACACATTTTATTTACCATTCATATTAATGAACTCTTTTAAATAACACTCCAATAACGTTATCACTGACAATGCATAACTGGCAAACAAATTACTATGGTGTATTATTCATAGGAATCATTGCTTAATGGGTTACTTCAATTGTACTAAGCACACAAATGGTCCTTTGAGGCAAACCTTTAGTGACATCTCATTCATTTCCTTTATAAAGGGAAATTCATTTCTAAGTCACAGTTTCAAAAGCCACAAGTAAATTTAAACCTTTATGACATGATGATTTCAGGCAGACAGAGTACGCCCTAAAAAGTATATTGACAAATGAGTTGAAATCGGTATTCCAACTGAAAAGGAATTCATCTCAATTGAAAGGGCCTGGGAATTTGGCAATCCACCTGGCATGAAGCCAAAAATAACAACTTTGCCATTCACACATACCTTGACCTGATTGAAACACATCGTAAATTTTAGCATTTGTTTTTTGTCCAAGATTAATCTGGTGAAAGTCGGAGTATGCCTTTAGAACAAGCAGTGGTGTCCATCATATGACTCTGTTTTGACCTCTGAGCGTAAACTTACAGCACTGAAGTTGGGGAAGAGGTTGACAGTGGTGGTAGTGTCCAGTGGAAATGGGAGGAACTGCTTCATGTCCAAGGATGGCTGGACAGTGGGCAGTGGTGGACGCACCAATGTGGGCAGGATGGCATTTTGACATGCGTTACCTACAGAAGTGAACAAAGAGGTTGAGGTTAAACAAGTTCATTTTAATTTGCATTTAAGATACTCTCCCTTCCCTAATACTTGATGTACTTGCAAGGCATAATGTGATATCATGACGGGAGCCTAATACTACCAACAAAGTTGGAAGAAAAGAAATGCATTGCTTTTCTAAGAACTGCAAATGTCTTCATAGAAGAGCAAGTTAAACTGAACAAATTGAAAACATCATTAAATGTATACCTCTCCAGAGCCAAACATCCAGGTTATGTAACTTCTGACATTTGTGAGAACAAACAAGGCGGATTTGTCATTGGAAAACCGCTCACTAAATCAGCTTTACAACTCAGTTGTTGATCCTGTGGAGACGCCAGCAATTTCATCATACAGAGGAGACACAAAGGGCTAAGAGGCAAAACACTGCCAGCAATGTCTGGAGGAAAGAGCAAAGCATATGCTACACAATGAATATACTTATTTTTGCACTAGAAAGTAGATCATTAACATTCATACTAACACACCAAAATGAGGCTAACCATGCATTTAGCCTGCCATTTTGAACATTGCTGTAAGCGTTGTCAGAAAACTGTCAATATTTTTAAATAATATTCACACCAATGGATAGTTGTGGATGAGGATTGTACACACTATATGCATAGTGGAGAATTCAAGTCCCAGGAGAAGTGAACTAGTAGTAGTAGTAGTAGTTGTAGTAGCAAATACATACTGTTTGTTTGTTGAATATACAATCAGTGCAAGTAGGGCTTTCAATCCATGCGCTATGGAAATTACTACACATTTATAGTTAATTTCAATAACAGGTACTTTTCATTCATATAAGCAATATTATAAAAGTGATTTCTTCTTTTTTCATTCATAAAGCAGCTTATTATGCATTAAACTTCCCTGCTATCTGTACACAGAGATCTGTGGTTTATGCATAAATCCTGTAAATTGTATCACTTTAGTGCGCATCTGTAAATGTAGCAGAGTGCTGCAGAAATGTAGGTGTCTGAAAGCTAATCCTCTCAGGCACTCAGTTCAAGTCTCTAAGCACTTTGAGTTTGTCCCTGGCATGCTCCTGGATTTCCCTCAGTTAGCTAAATCCATGTATCGACCTGCAGTTTTCAACAAATCCAATGAGAGAACCGGCCCTTTCATGTGGAGTTTTTCAAAAAGCTTTGTGCAAATCCAGCTACGCTGGTAAAACTGTTTTAGATACAGAAGTCAGGCAAAGTAAAGGTCTTACTCTAAGTTTGCTCTAAATGCTGACGTCCCTTTGAAAATAACCGCCCTGTCAGTCAAAGTCCACAGATTGTCTGAACTTATATCCTTTCCACAGTATAAACAGAGTAATGCCATTGATCTGCGGTCATAGTGTGGGCTCTCTGTAGCCACCGTGCCTCTGACAAAACACAGGAGGAACAACAACATCTGCCTTGGCTCCGGAGCGTGTTGTACCGCGGATGCTGAGCACAATTCCCAGCGGTCTGAATACCCCTGGGGTCAAAATCTCTTCCCTTAATTACTTTATGAGCCCATTGATTCCCTTAGCTTCCATCTTCAGTTTTGTTTTTACCGTAAATACATTTTCTATTTTTCTTTCATACTCTATTATTTTCTATATGGCCGAATTAGACTGATTAGGTGAAGGGAGTTCACCAAAGAACGGCTCACGAAGCCGCCAATAACCAAGATTGGCGCTCTAGACATAGACCGATGTGTGCGGCAGTGGAACTAAAACCAAAAGAGAAAGATAAAAAGATTTTAAAAACTGACTGAGTAGTCAACAAAAATATTCATGACTTTCCACAGAATGCACTGATGTGCTGAAGGGATGCTGGAGGAAAATAAGGCAATCCTCCACCCCACCTTGCACACAACCAGAAAACCACATGTAATGCATCATAATACTACGGGGTTCTTTATATACCTAAAGCACCCACTGTGGTTTCTCATATTTGCACATGGAGAATACATCCAACATGCAGAAATGAAGAAACCACTGATTGTATAAAAATGTATACATGCGTACTATAAGCATATACATAAATGGATGCTTCAAATGCATCCACCATAGTTAGTAATTATTAATGCACTACAGCAAAATGCGACAAACAAGACTTTCAAAATAAATATCTGCGGCAGTCCTCTATAAGCAAACTGATAGCATTATTTAATGATTTGCTGCATTATTAACCCTTTCCAATAAGGCAATTTCAGCCTATTTTGTCCTATAAAAGTGTCAATATCTCAAAAACGATTTATTGTACACACATGGTTGAAGACTTAAATTAAAGAAGAGGCTAGTACCATTCCTAAATTTCAGACAGAACAAATGTATGAGCATCTACATAGAGTGTACACAAAAAATATATAAAAAATACAAACCAATTAAAAAATGCCTCATACTTTTAGTTTTAACACTCAATATCTCAATTTCTCAAGTCAAGGACAAACCCAGAATTACTTTATGTTTGTGCACAACTTGATCTCATGTGTGAACAAGATTTAGTAAAGATATCTAGAGGCATTCAAATTCCACATGAGTTTTCCCAAATCTGCACCCAGATGTCCCCAATTGTCCCCAAATCTCTCCAAATACAAAACATCTGCATATCTTTTTGTCCAGACACATGAATGATCAGAGAATGTTAGTACACATGTTGGAAGATGAAGCTTATGTAAATAACCGTATTATCTATTACCTACTATATATTATCGTTATCTAATATTACTTATGGTATTAGCTAAGTAATTATTCAATGACAAGGGCGCCTGACTGAAAATAAAGAATTTACTGGAACATTGATACTTATGGGATGATTGAAAAAGTGTAATAAAAATTTGTAAGCAATCATATTCTGTATATAAGACATGCCATAAAGGTATGATGGAGAATTATGTGATTAAGGCATGATTACGGCAAGAAACAATTAATTGAATGCTTTCTTTGGGTACTTTGGGTAACAGTTTGGGAAATGGCCTTGAATTTATCCAAGGCAGGGATGTTGCAACTAAAATTAAATATTAGTAAATTAAAAATGGGAAGTAATTAAAAATATTTCAAACAACAAACTGCAGTATGTCACACCATCAGTGAGGAGCAGAAGCTTGCACTGACATGTAATGGAGTGAGAGCAGCCACAGCATTCAGCCATGCAATACAAGCCATTCAATAATATCATCCTAACCAAGAAGAAACTCCACAATACATGAGCTCTAACCCAAGGCTGTAAGAGAGTAAATAAAAAAGGAATGTCATAAAAACTAAATGCCATAGCTTTTTTATGGGCCTCCTGCAGGAGCTATGCCATCTGTTGAATCACTGCATAGCATGCTCATGTGGAGACATGTTTGGGTTCCTCTAAAACAAAGTGTGTCCTCTCTTACCCCGATCCCTTCAGGGATAATCTCAGCTGCAACTCAAAGTGTGAGGTCATGCTGAAATATCGTCTTTCAGGCCAGTTCTCACCACGGAAACGATATAAATCATCAAGCAGCCAAACGGAGAATGAGCAATGAGGCAGAAAATTAACAAAGGGTATGTCATTTAGTCTGATTTGTTTAACACTGGAAAATGAATGCATGGCAATTTTACTTATATACTGATGATGCCAAATAATAATGCCAAAGAATGTTAAAAATTATAATGTGTAAATATAGGAGAGTGCACAGTGTAAGAAAGTATAATTCTAAGTAGAAGTATAATTGATTGATTCCTGACGTGCTTGGTTTGATCTCTCCTCAGTGTATCATTGGTTTCAGATGGAAAATGGTCCAAGGAAAGACTACAATGCATGTCCTTACAAGGGATTACATTATAAAGTTATTGAACTAATTTTCTACTTGTATGCAAGTATGTTTTTTAAAATGACCTGAACAGTATTTGACCTTGATACACAGCAAAGCATAAATAATTACTCTATAGGATTGTCCTTAACTTAAGGCTTTATGAACAGGAATATAATTGTAAAAGTTTCATTATACATATTACTTCCAAAACCATACAAATATACTGTATGTACAGTATGTGAATACAATATTGTGCAAAAAACGTTGCTTGCAAAAATAATGAAATAGTTTAAAATATTGAAAAAGTCAGACATGAACAGTTAAAAACTACACCAAATCAATATATGTTGTGACCACCACTCACCTTTAAAACTGCATCAAATCTCTTTGGTACATTGCCCTGCAGCCTTATGAGAAAATTATATGGTAATCCCAAACCGCCAGTTTTTATCTGAAAAGTGGTCTAATATGTAATATGTTTGTTATGTTGAGTTATGTAACATATATAACTTTATTTAATAAAGTGCAAAATGTTCACTGCAGCATTTATTTTTTTGGAAAATTATTGTTTGTAAATCACAAACTTACTCTGACACACTAATGCAGAAAACAAATCTACGTAGATATAAATAAACAAATTCATATTTAAAAAATATATAGGGTGCCTATCCAGACTTTTGCACAGTACTGTACACATACATACATGCATACATACTCTCAGTGAGCACTTTATTAGGTATTTATTAGACTGATTATATACTTAAGAGGTTTGACGTGTTGTGTGTTCAGAGATGCTCGTATGCATACCACTGTTGTAATGTGTGGTTATTTGTGTTCCTGTCACCTTACTCCCCAGAACTGCTACTCACTGGATTTGTTTGGTTTTTCACACAATTCTCTGCAAACTCAAGAGGAGAAAAACTCAGGAGATCAGCAGTTTCTGTGATACCCAAACCACCATGTCTGGCACCAAAAATCATTCCAATGTCAAAGTCACATTACTTCCCCATTCTGACATTTGGTCTGAAAAACAGCTGAACTCTTGACCACATCTGCATGCATTTATGCATTTAGTTGTTGCATGATTGGCTGATTAAATATTTGCATTAACAAGCTGGTGTACATGTATATCTCATAAAGTGATCACTGAGTGTACATACAGTGTACATTTTATATGTTCTATACATTTTGGTTTCACCATTGCACTTTATACACATACATACCCCCCATTTCAGGTCACACATACTGTTTGAGACAAATGGCTTCACAGCTGTGTTCAATTGCTTCCCTTGTGCAGGTTCTCGGCTCTTGATTAGCAGTGAAGTCTGTTAGCATGAGGACCTCATATCAACATGTGGATCAGAGATGTGGCCATGAATGTGAAGGAAGCCATTAGTCAAGAGTCAGAGACATAGGCCAAACTTCAGGCTTACCAAAATCAACAGTTTGGAACATCATTAAAAAGAAATAGGGCACTGGACAGCGCAGCATTTGAAAAGTTCCTGGTAAGCCAAGGAAGACCTCTACAGTTGATGACCAACAAACAATAAAAAATTAAATAAAAACACCTGTCAAACAGGTCAGAAAGGAGGCAGGCATGGATGTGTCAGTGGCTACTGTCTGCAAAATACTTCATGAACAGAGCTACAGATGCTATACTACAAGGTGTAAACCATTAGTAAGCTGCAAAAAAACATGATGGCCAGGTTACAGTTAAAAGTGCAGAGTTTGATTTGGGGAATTGCGTAGCCTACTTGGGAAAGAGTCCATCTTCAAAGACCTAGTGAGAAACAATGAACAATAACGGCGAGTACAAGTTCAAGTTTATACCTGCAAACATCATGCCATAGAAGTGGCATGGCATGTGGCTGATGTGCTTCATTGGTTTAGTTATGTTTTTTGTTTTTTGCCTCGCATTTAATGTCAGAGGTGAACTATTTTTCCAAGGCAGAAAGTGGCAATTCGGTCATTCTGATATGACGTGAACGCAGCAATAGGCTTCGTTGCTATGGCTGACCTCTCTTTACATTACATTTACTGCTGTATTAGAAGATTTGAACCATGACCACATAACCACTTTGTTGGATTGGCTTGTGACACCTCCTTCTGGCTCTCTGCAAGGACAGGGAGACTATTGCTGTCACCCTCCGGTGGGATTCCAGATAGCGATGTCTCTCCTATAATTTGCTAATGCGTTCCTCCAGCCCTGTACTTTCCTTCCCTCAGTGAAGCCTGGAAGGCAGCAGCTTGTAGAACTAGTAAACTAATCCTGATGGGTTTGGCATACTAACTAGCTCAGAAAGATAGATACAAATACATTTAATGGTATTTATCAACATCCACACTTGGATACGAAATAAAACTGTCTATGTGTGTTTGAAAAATCCGACGGAATTTGTCAGTTTGGTTCCGATGTCACATACATTTGCACACGGATTTCCAAAAACATTGATAAATGAGGCCCATTGGACGGTGCTTCATCCTACAACAAGACAATGGTCCCAAATATGCTAAAGCATGGAAAACTCTTGATCTAAATCCAATTGAACACGTGTTTCATATGCTGAAGAGAAAACCTAAGGCAACTAGCCCCCAAAACAAGAAGCTGAAGATGGCTGCAGTACAGGCCTGGCAGAGCTTTACAAGAGAAGATTCAGCACCTGGTGATGTCTATATAAAAGTATGTATTTATTTTTTAAATATAAAATAACATCATATAATATAAGCACATAACACATGTAAACAGTGTTATATTTCTCCACTTCCTTCATGCTTACATGGAAATTAGTGTAACAGGCTACTTTTGTTCTAGTTTGCCTGAGGGTTCATGATAATCCTCAGCAAAAACTAAAAGAAGCACTTGTTAAATACCTGGGGGAATTGTCTAAACAGAATTTGAGCCCCTCCAATTCTATTTCCTCTGACTCTGAATCCAGGAATCACGGAATAACAACGAGGAAACAACTTGTCCGGGCGTCGAATGCATTCCTCCCGCACCTCGTCAGCGGGTCACTGGGCGGCCATTTGGGGCCAGGATTGGTGCACATAATGACAGGCTGCAGCATAAGACCCTTGGAAGGATACAATGCTGTGGGACGTAGGAGCATTGTCTCCCTGCAGCAGGAAAGACTCACAGGGACTGCTCACATGCCTGCCAACCACTGGACACTTGGAGGCGTGGAGGCCATCGATGCTAACCACAGCTACCGTTCTCCCATTTCATTGCATTCACAATGAATTACTCCCCCAATGATGAGCACATATAATGCATACTGCAAGCACTGGATGTTAAAGAGTGCTCATGTGTGCTCCAGCACAGTTCTGCAGTAGTGCATTTATAGATATTGCACAGTACCATGCTAATCATTCCAAAAGAAAACATGTTTTACATGTTTAGACTCACGGAGTAGGGGCTGTTTTTTATGCTTCTTTAATGAGATTTGAAATTAAATCCAGAGGAAAAATGAATTATCTTCTTTGTTGCTCAATCCCAACATCCTATCTCCCTCAGCCATAATTCAAACATGTCTGATATTATCATTCAGCACTCAGTCCAGACAAGAAAGGCTAGGCACTGCTGCAAAATAACAGATACAGACTTACATAATTATTTAATTCATATTCAAATAATAGACTGATTTTCATTTATAAAATGCTGCTGGCTGCCAAAATCATTCTAAATCCAAATAATATGTGTTCATTTCAGACATGATTTTATTTTGTGTACATACTATGAAAGGACAATAATTAGTCTGTTAATATCCATTTTTCATGCAAACATAATTGCACATTGCAATAAACTTTTTTTCCAGACAGCCTTTTTTAAATCGCTATTAGAATAAGACCAAGCACATTATAAAACTGACAATCTCTGCAATCTTGGCAGCTATTCTATTCCATTATCTTTGCTTTGCATTAATTAAAGATGGCTAGATAAAGTATGAGGAATGTAAACATATAAATAAAAACAAGCCAGGCAGCTCTGGTCTGAATGTGCAAAATTCCTGCAGTATATCATCACTGCCTCATACAACACTCATTAGTCACCAAGCTACATCTCTGAAAACACAGATAGAATCTCATGAGCTGTTTCACAACACTCATCTCACCATCAGCAGCAGGTCTCATGGGCAGACACACATGCAAGTACACCCCGATGTGCTCACACAAAACAAAGCACAAACACATGCAAACAAACACAAAATTATGAATGCATGCCTATAAACACACACACACACACACACACACACACGCACAAATAAAACTTCCTTATGTTACAAAATGTATTTGGCCATCTCACAGCCTTACCTCATGCAATTTATTTCTTATACAGTATTTGTATGCATTATTTAATTTACCTTATTTTGGTATATGGTGCACAAGCGAGTTTTTCCCTAGGCCTACACCACTCCATCAATCCCATATGTTCATTATGTCCCTGTACACTAGAAGAACATGTATTATTTGTATAATGCGTTCGTTCTACGGACCATGCCCAAAATGACGTTTCGCAGAAAGAGCAATTACTAAATGTATTTGTAGTGCGCCTATTCCTGTATGCTACTATATGTTATGCGCGCACATTGCTCACTGTCTGCAACCACCACTTTATATACGTAGCCTACTTTTTCGGAAAAATAGACCTATTAATCTGTTAACTTCAGATTAATTACAGGCCCAGAACATCCAGTGCCATTTTATTTGTGCTGTCCTCAAGTTGTACTGTAGTAGGTTATGGGCTTTTAATTGAGTTGCACAAAAATAAGAACGGAGACTGGAATCTAAACCGTAGACATTGTTCATCATGAGTTAATTCTCTTTGCACAATCCCATCGCGTTTAATGTTTCGATGCATTTTAGGTCAAAACTATTTATATTGTATGATTAACCGTTAAAATGGAAAAGGCGTGGTAGCCTATTTTCTTTGCTTGAACCATGGCATTTATTTTAGAATTGTTATTTAGGCTAAATGGTAAGCGAGCACTTAGCAGTCTTATGTTTATAAAATGTTCGTACAGATAGGAATAACCACGTAAAAGACTTAAATGTATTGTTATTTGCGCGATCCAAGGGAGCACAAAACAGTATAAACGTCATCGCTCTTGAACCATCAAAGTGAAATCTGGTCCAGAGGGGCAGATTCCCGTATTCCTCTGGTTGTACTCGCTTATAGTAAGTAACTAGACTGATCAAAACTATGAACCATGCCCCTAAGCGTGCTGCAAGACCGGCATGCAGAAGAGATCTGGTCAAAGTGATTGAATTCACAAAGAATAAAGTCACGCTCAAACATTTCGAACAACATTAAGCACAGACTTCATCAGTTCACACTCCCATTTTTAAGATATGACACGCGCGTTTGTCATTTCAGTTTTATAAAGAAGAATAAGTGTTTCTATACTATCATTCGTATGCTATGGATTTTACTAAGCTGCCTATTGCTTTTACGAGACGTGCAACATCAGCATCCTTTTTATATTTATTTGAATTTCTGAAAAAAATTTTATGTATGTATTTTATTTAGCAGGTTTAGCACTATTGAGCTTCGTGGAATCTTCCCCAAAATATTCGTACATGCTTCAGGACAATCAAATCTCTGCGCTTCGAATAGGCTATATTAAGTTCAATAATCGTACAACATAAAGTGGTTATTTGACGTGGCTGAGCGTTTGATCGTTCTCCGCGCTCCAATAGGCAATGTTAAAAAATGTCACCATCCATAAAACAAAACCTGAAATTCAAACCTCTGACTTTCAGACAAACATGTGGATCCGTTCTAGTATGATTTACGACGAAGCGCTCCGACTTCACCACTGCATAATCCTGTGGACTCCACACATCTTTCTCCTGCAGGAGATACCTTCCGGCGAATTCTTTTACTATACTAATGCCTACGTACGGCTCCCATCTCCAGAGAGCAAAGGAATCGGAAACGAGCAACACTCACCGAAATACATGCTGCTCCTCGGGGAACACACGTCAAGAACTCTCTCCTCGCAATGAACCCGGCAACTTTAGTGTGTTGGCGGGCACTGCAGACATCGCTCATTCTATGCGCTGAAGTGTATTGCTCTCGCTGTTGCGCGTACCAGTTCCATCCCCTCAGCAGGTTATCTGCACGCTGTACTTGCACGCCCGCTGGCACCCTTATAAGCTGTCACTCCTCCCCTCTTCTCTACCCACTACTCTCTCTCTCTCTGTCTCTCTCTCTCTCTCTCCTCTATCTCTCTCTCTGCCTTTGTTCTGGTCCCTGCTTGGCTCTTCTGTTCTCCTTCCTCTTTCTATCTGACTTCCTCTTTCAGCTCTACTGTCTGGAGTGTTGGTCACTTCACACTGGGAGACTCCAGCAAACTGCTCCTCTCTCTCTCTCTCTCTCTCTCTCTCTCTCTCTCAGTGTCTCTATCTCTGCCTCTCCTGTGCTTGTGCCTTTTCCCTCATTCTCTCTCTCTTGCTCAATCCCTTCCCTCACCCTCTCCCTTTCTCTCTTTCCTCCCTCCTGTCTCTCTATCCTAGCTATACTATTGCTCTTTGCCTGAAATTTGACTCCTCCTTGAGCTCTCTCAGCGCCTTTGATACCAGCACTGCTGAAAACCACTCTGCCACTCCACTCTGCTAGTGTTCTGCTGGAGTGTTCTTGAGACCTGGCTTCTCTCGCATCTTGGTGGTCGAATGAGAGCACCAAGGGCACGGCTGCTGTAAACATGGCTAAGACAGTATCATAGCAAATTGTGATGTGTGTTTATGTCACTGCACATGCATGAGTCCTGTCCAGAGATTCCACACATCTGTGCTCTGAACCCCTTTTCTGAGGTTGACTTAGATTTGCTCAGCATTAGGCTTCTGAAGGTCAGTCAACACTGACGGTCAAAAAGCATGTTGCACATATTAAGTGTTGACCATTCAGGTTTAAACAGAGGGCACCATCACTGCCAGTGTATTAGCCAGTGCCTGTGGACACATTGATAATCATGACTGTTACAGAATTAGGTCTGAACTAAATAATGAAATTAAAACAAGTGGTCTACAGGTTCTGAGTGATGCCATTTCCCCCTCTGACTGCAGCTCTGATATGGCACTGTTGCCTGGTACAGCTGTTTCCAATTATCCTAAATTCCCTCATCCTTGCCCCCTCGAGCCCACTTATAGAAAATGCATCGATTCCATACGTATATGAAACAGCAACACTAACTCCAGTCAGGGCTGGCCATGCTCCATACGGCCAAGGCTGGCAAATGTGTTTTTTAACCTTGGATACGAGGTGTCAGTGCTGGGAAACTGCATTATTTGTCACAATGAATAGCGGTTAACTGTGCAGGAACCCAGAGGAACCGCGCTGAGCCACATGTGAGCACAGAGGGAGGAACTTAATTAATCTTGCTGTCACTTCCATGACGATTTCCATTAGTTATGGTGCTATCTGATCAACGAGCATAGTCTGTATTTGGAAAAGCTTTTAACTGCTATCTGAGGGTGAGAGGAAGAGATAGAGAGAGAGAGAGAGAGGGGGGGGGAGAGAGAGATAGAGAGAGATGGAGGGGGGGCGCATACAGACAACTTGTCTGTAGATTCCTAATTGTGACATTGGATAAGCGTCCATGGATGAAACATAGGGAACACTTACATGGAGGAAAAACAGTCAAGCCAAACAACTGCCAGGTCCAAGCTCATTTATGAGAATAACTTCGTTTATTTTATATATAATGATATATGACTAAGGTTAATATAATTTTTTGTATCAGAGATAAAATAACTATATTGGGATTCCTCTTGGGATTGTGCTTATTTGTAATTAATATAACCCTATTACATCCGTAGAGTTTCACTATGCAATTTCACCAATACGGGAGCCAATAGAAATATTCTCAGCTCCCTGATACAGTCACCAGCTGGTCCAATCACCTCCTTAAATGAGTCACAGGGCTGATTTCACAGTTCAGTCACGCAGTAAGACTGCAACTGATTATCTTGAGAATAATCCGTAAATACCACTCCCTCTGGGTTGAGACCATGATGGGGGGAAAGATTGATAGGGCAACGCAGTGATTATACACTGCCTAAACTGTGATTCTCTACACATCCATGTCCACCAGACAGAGAGAGAGTGCTATATAGTAGGATAAAAAAAAAAAATCAGTAATAGTAAATTACAGGCTATGTTCATTTCTCTGTGATAGCCTTCTTCTGAAAGAATGCTGTCTTACAATGGGCATTCAGGGAAATTGGTTAATCAACTAGCACCTTCCCAAAACTTCAAGCACATGTCACTGAGATGCACCAGCAAGATGCTTAAAGTAAGATACGATGAAATACTGTAGTTGTCTGTGTTCAAAATATCAAGGAATAGCCACTTTTTCAAAGCTTTCAAAAATTTCAAAGCTTCTCTGGGAGAAGTGATTTTTATTTTATTTTAGTGTTACAGTATACATCATTATATAAAGACAGAAATAAATGTAACATTCACAATAAATGATTTCACTTTGCAACATACAGCTACTTTGCTGTAGCAATTAAAGCAGTCTCTTGATATAGCTGACGGTTTGCTATTTGGATACTCCAGATACTATGCGTATACATTTCCTGGTGGTGTTCTATAGAATAACATAGATTTCCACTTTTGAAAAATGTCCAACTTTCTGCCAAAAAACTGTTCTTTCTGTTCAATTTCTTTATGCAGCCCTAAACTCTGTACAGTCAGGAGAACAAATATGTCTATACTCTTGATTTATTAAAGGAGAACAAGAAAACTGACAAAAGGCATTTGCAAAACTGCCTTCACTGTATACTTCCAAATAAGTTCTGCTGATGATTGATGTTTAGCACTGCCATTTGAAAGACTGAATGCAGACCACAGCAGAGTACCTTCACGGCATAATATTCCACTTCTGAACAACACAACCAAGAGGTGTAGTCCCCTTTGTTCATCTTAAGAGACTGTTTTTCTCTATTTCCTCAACATATGTTTTGCATCATCAAACCAAAAGGAGAGCAAAAAGCTAATTCAAGAATTCCACCATTTACTTACTATGCACATCCTTGGAGTTGTAAGGTTATGCGTAGTACTGGACTCTGCATGGAGCTCACCTAAAACCACTTGCTAACATGGCCCGAAATAAGAATAGCCTGATGGGAATTGTAATGGCTGAATTATTCCTAGGATATGAGAGGCATTCTGTAAAGGAAAACATGAACAAATATTCCACATCACATTCCTGAATGAACATGTTTTATGATGATGATGCATTTGCCTCCTGACAAGTCCCCAGTGGCAAAAAAAAGTCCTTTTATGACCTGCCAATGACCCAATACCAATGTACATGTACTTTATGACTTGTAATGGTGTTCATGGCCTTTAAAGCACTTCATTCAGAAAGCTGCAGTGAACATTCTGAAACCGGTGTAATTATGAGGTAATTGCATCCCCTGCTGTTAATTAATTGAGAGTTAACTTAACTGTCCATTATCTTAAGAGGAAAGTCTGACAATGCTGTTAAAAGCATGTTTTAGAAATCATGGTCTGTTGATATAGGACAGAAACAAATTTAGTAGATTTCTATTGAAACTAATCAGCAGCTAAAGGCTAAAATTATAATCAGCAATTGCACAAGAACGATATGCTGCACTGTCAAATGCCTTTCCAACTTCTGGAAATTTTTGTTTCTCCAATTACAGTATCTTTAAACACAGGTGACATTATTAGAGTTTTGAGTAGATCAATTCTGATCTTGATAAATGATGATGACAGACATTTAGTATATATAGAAAAATGTTTATGCAACAACAAAGAGAGGATGCCAGTGTAATACAGAACTAACCAATAAAAAGGAGCATCGCATTCAGGATTTGTAGCACCACACTGTATGAACCATAGCTGCCAAATTGATGCTTTCATCGAAAGCAATATTAGTAAAATAAATAAAAAATCCAAAATCAGACACTTCTTCTTTTTTGGACCTAAAATATCAGTTGAGGATTTCTCAATCCCTAAAAATGTGTGGTTGGGTTTCTGTTCATAATACCCTTGTCCCGTCCACATCTTTTTTTAAATGCAATATATGGTCATGTTCGGTCATATGGTCTGTGTACTAGTTTTTGTTCCAACCAATTGCCTTGTTTTTAATTTGCGACATCTCTATAAATGACTGTGGTTCAAACCTGTACTTGAGCACAGTAAATTAGGATACACTTATAGTCTGCAGCTGCAGCCGGTACTCATACACATGTCAGATAAGATATGACTGAGTCAATTAAATAATTAAGACCAGAAGTTCACACAAAATCCTGAAACGGATCGGCTCTTGTTGTGCATCCCTGCTCTATTTCCAATCATTGCGATTTTGCTATTATCTTCATTTCCACTCATTTCCTTTTTGCCATTGTTTGGAGTAAAAAACAAGGGAAAGGTCCCGTGAAATACTTTCCTCCTACGCAGGATACAGCAAATGTATGTGCACCCATATCCTCCATTTGAAAAAGTATAGTTTGTCGACCAATTAACCAAATTTCATTGATCATTTAATTCTGCTGATTGAACAGGCAGGCTTGATTGCAGCCAGCTCTGTTGAATCTAAACCTCACTCATTTTGAACCCAAAAATCTGAGTGAAGTGAGTCAAGTTGTCGCTAGAAATTTTCTACAAGTACTGTGCCACAATCAAAGGAAATTCCAGAAGAGATCAGAAAAAAGTTAGTGAAATATATATAAATATATCAGTGTGGTAAGGGTTACAAAGCCATCTCTGAGGCTCTGGGACTAAACCAAACCTCAGTCAGAGCCATTGTTTCCAATTGGGGAACACTTGGAACAGTGATGAATCTTTCCTGGAGTGCCCAACCTGCCAAAATGCAGGGCATGGCAATAACTCATAATTTCTCCCTCTTGCACCTACTATTACGCTTATGTTTGGATGCTATAAGTTTATGTAACTACTTCTAAATAAGATACTATATTGCATACTTTTCCAGACATGCTCTCTTTACGGGTCCATTGATGTGAACTTGCATTGTGTTTGGAGAACATGCGTTATCTGTGCCTACCTCTGTCTCAGCCATGTACCTTGCACTTTCATGCTTTGAAGATGGTGATGGTTCTTGCAACTTCTCTCTTTGCATTAATCTGAAAATCAGTCCCACGCCAGACAACCAATTCTCTGAAGCAGATCACAGCTATGTGTATATTGATTTTTCTCTGTGCTCTTTAAAGCCTCCAGGGCACTGGGTCAATATGGATTTGATTTGTGCAACAAATTAGTCGAAATCACCATAAATATTCAGATATCTTTCAGAGAGAGAGAGTGATGCTGAGTCTGCGATATAAGAATGAAATATTCAGCGAGGCTTTCAGGATTTGAAGATTGACAATAAATCACGCAATGCCACGTTATCCCCATAGCTAGTAGGTACTTCCATTATATGTGGGAGATAAATAGATGGGCAGTCTTTCACTGACATTAAGAAACTGTAATCACTTCATCATTTCTGTTTGTTTTCTTCCTGGTCCTCCTTATCTTGAAATTGAAGTTTGAGAGTCGTGTCCCAGCTGGATGTCTTAAGGAAACACAGGTAAATACATGTCTTCAGAATTACCAACAATTCTTTGGTTTAGCATTGTGTGATGTACATAGTTTTAATGAAGATCAGTTCAGAAACATTGATTGAAACATCATATGTCATACATTATGTTTTATGAGATCATATACACCATTAGCCCATCCCACAATGCCCATTATAGAGCTATAAATTGGATCTATTTGAGTAAGCTATTCAACATAGACTAGACTCATTTATCTTAACTGCCCAGTACAACTCTACACTCTATGAAATTGGACTAATGAATATGGCTATCTGATTCTACCATTCCAGTGTGGTATTGTAATTGCTCTTATGATTTAGGAGTGGGGGAAAAAAATGATGCTAACTAATGATAGCTAAACAATACCCTGGCTATACATAGACTGACAAAAGCCAAGCATTCAGGAACATCACAATGCTCTTTGGAACATTGTCAAATAATGCTGGGATACCATGGATCATGAGGTTTTACACAAATGTGTGGAGTTCATGCTCGCTTGAATGTATGTTGCCATTAAAGCAAAAGGGGGACATACCAAATACTAAGAAATTCTGAAATGCAGAATTTCAAAGATTCAACTTTTTATCCAAATGAAAAACTTGTATGTATTCACTAGTCACTAGTGGTCTCAGACTTTTGGACCCCACTGTATATGTACACTCACCGGCTAGTTTATTATGTATCAATTCAACAAGGTGCTGGAAACATTCCTCTGGGATTTTCATCCATGTTGACTCCATTTTTCTGCCACACATTCATGCTGTTAACCTCATTCCACCTCATCCCAAAGGTGCTCTACTCGATGTCTGCATGCATTACATATATTATGCTGCAGCCACATAATTTGCTGTTTGGTGGAGAAAATATGTGTATTAATAAGCAGGTGTACCTAATAAAGTGACCACTATATATATATATATATATATACACACACACACACACACACACACACATACTGTACATGGTATATATAGTATATTGTTATATTTAAATAAAGTCCTAGGACTGGCAACCTGCCCAAACCCTTTTTATCTTTGTCAAGAACACAAAGTGTGGGAGCAGCAGTACCTATCACCCTAAAGTCAACAGCCTATTTCTCAGCTTGATCTCCACCTTTGCTACATGGGTGCTCATATACAACTGATACAAATGCACCTGAAGTGGCTGCAAAATCTTAATCGCTCACAATTACTCATTGTGAAGGAGAGTGCTGCCCATGCATCTATAATCAGTCAAATCCACCACTCCATCATCACACTCCTGATAAAGGCCCTTAGAGCAGTGAGCATTGGTATGCTGTAGGTCACTAATGGAATCAAGCACAGTCAATCACTGTTATTTTATGCCATTTTTTAAATAATTGTATAAAACTGCTACACTGATAGTACGAATTTAAAGCTGGCCGGGAAATCAGGGGCTACGCTGAAAGGCCATATGGGAATGGGGTAATATAGCCGTGGAGAGCTTCTTTTTTTTTTTTTGGTTAGAAACTCTCTTGCCCGGTCATGTCAAGTGCCTAATTCTCACAATTTATGCTAATGTCAATCCTTCATTCCTCTTTGACTGCGAGTGATTATCAGTTATTTTTGTCTGAGCAGGGGCTGTCAGTATTTATTTCAGAATGTGTGTGTTTTCTGTTCTCAATCCAAAGAAGAACAATGAACTTTTTGGCTGGGCCGCTCTTATGCTGTTACAGCACATCTGCACTGTATTATGTACTCGCATACAGTCATACTACTCAAAGGACAAAGATTGAGCCTTGGAAATGGTGATGTCTCCTTAAACCTAACCATGTGTAAAGTGTATGAATACCTTTCAGAAGTTAAAGGAATGGTCATTGTGTAGTCTTTTCGCATTTTGTTTACGCCCGTGAGTTTATCACAATGCAATGCAAATTCTGCCCAAAGTTATTTACAACTTTCAAATCTCTTTTATACCACTCGTAATATTCACTGGAATGTGCATCTTAACAACACATGACACTGATAGGCCAATAACTCTGGAGTCCGGCAGCATACCAGAGACAGATCCTCCCCAGCTACTGTCAAGGTCAGAGAGTGGTGCGCTTTTCGGAGATCAGGCGTGTTTTATTCCTCGTGCTTGGCCAGGTGTCTGACAGAATCATGGCTGCACAGCTTCCATGCCACAATGACAGCTGAGGTATGGGCGCTCCGTATAGCGCCCTTGGGGAAACTCAACAAGCTGTTTATTAGCCAGACACAGATCACTGTGTATAATTACCAGTCAGGATTGTGAATAGAGAGGCTTGAGTAATGACCCCAGGAGTAGGACGCTGTGGTAGATACTTGCTCCATTCCAGCGATGGAAAGGACTGGAAATACTGCTGACATTCTGACACTTTGAGGTTATCACAGGAAACCACGGGGCACAAATAAAGTCTACATCTCTACTCCCTGGCAGTGAATGTAAAATACGGAGTATCTCAGGCTACAGCAGAAAACATCCTTTGACAATGTGGCCTGCAGTGTTAAATCTTTCCAGCTTGCTCTGTCCAATTTCAGGTTCTTTGGGACTACACTAAGATGTTTAAACCATGCAACAGAAAACATAAAAAGCTTACATATACAATAAATAGCAAAGAATCCAAATCTGATAGTAGATGGGACATTGCATTTACAGTATGAACAACCTTTTCTGGTTGTTCCAAATTCAGTAATGAGCCGTCCCATTAAGAAACAGTGCCCCTTTTGTTGTATTTCATTTGCAACCATTGTCCTTTTCATACACTTGCCAAATTCCAAGACTGCTGGATACATGACATGTAACACTCAATTAAATGTGCAAATTATATAGTACGAGAATATCATTATTAAATTGAATTAGGACTAAAGTATGCATACTTTTAATATTTTTTTTTTTTATCAAAGAAAGAAAATATAACTCACTGAACACCAGGGTGCCAGCAGGTCTTACTGTGTCTCATTTACAGCTCTTCAGCTGACAGATAACGTATTAAATGTAAATACTAAATAAGATCATTAAGATTAAAGACAAAGGTGACAAGTTTCTTTTCCACTGAAGATCTGGGAGCAAAACTAACAGACCCAGCACAGCATTACTGAAATGCTTCACCAGCAGCCACAACCACAACACATGACCTCACGCTAAATTCTGGCAGCTCTTCACATTGAGAATGAGCACATTGCAAGGCTTTGTTTGTCTTGAAAAACAATAAGCTTTACCTTACGTATGAATCTCCGGGTGTCGAGTGTCCTCAGCAGTGGACGTGTGCTTAGTTCTCCCTCAGAATTGAATTTCCTCACATTTTAGCACCAACAGGCGCACAATAGTTGCACAGTTTGTCGTCTTGACCCACTCTCTTGCATGTAAGCCAGCAACAGCAAAGCTAGCAGGCTGAGCTAACACAGGTCGGAACAACAAAAAATAATAGAAAACCACTGGAACATGAACTATGCCAGACAGTGTGCTTCCAATTCTGTTCTGGAAAAGGGATAAACCTTGGCCTCTGTGACTGGCCTCCTTTCTAGACAGTACTGAAACAGCATTCACTTTGACACTGAAGCGATTTTCATTAGTGCAACATTAGTGTTGCAGCACAGAGATTACCAGTAACCTTTCCTCCTCTCTCTGAAGTTCACTGGACTGCCCACAGCCATTCAGACATATTACAGGCATCTGAGCACTGGCGTGACCTGTATTTAACGTTTGGGCCAGAGAGCATCTTTTTCACATTCCTCAGAAGATTGAACCAACTGAGTACAGGTCAGCCCTGAGCTGTTATCTGCAGTGACGCGGTGAAAGTCTTTCAACCATAAGGCCTTTTGCTGCCTCCAGCGAATGAGCAGCACTTTCTCTCTGCTCTGCTTTCTTATAGTTTCCCATCATTCCACGCAGGAGGTTACATTTTATGACATTTCATTACAGTATTTATTTGTTTAGCAACAGCCCATATCCATGGTGACTTGCATAGACCTACAGTACACAGCTGGCATTTCACATGCAATAGAATTATATAGCTACATATTTTATGGAAACCGTTCCGTTTGAACAAGTTGCTTATGCGACAGTATAGGCTCCCCACCAGGGAGTCCACCTTGCAACAACAGATACGTGTCCTTTGCCTGCCTCTCTGCCCTTTGCAGGTGTTTAAGATGGCATCTCGCTACTCTGGGAGAAAGCAGTGTGATGTATAGAACTTCTGATTTATTTGTGCTATGCATCTACTATTGATTGATTTGTCGGTCATATATCCAGGGCTACTTTTTTGTGAAAAATTATAGTTTTCAAGTTCTGGTTGTCCTTTATCGTGGGTTTTCCATTTAATGCGAAAAGGGCCAATTTGAACCATGTCTATTTTTTGCAACTCCTACAGAACCAGATATTTGAACTGCACCAAAACACACAGACCTGTTATCTCTATAGATAAGTTGGACCCTAGTGCTACAGTATATCCACAATATCCACGATTGTACCCTGCAGCACCTGCTCTGGCAGCTTATATATAATCGTAACTGCTATCGGAAGTGCTCACTGATTGTGTTACTCTGAGGTTGAGTTAGTAACTCAACAGCTGAGTTCAAGGCACAGCTGTTTCTACAACTGATTCTAAGAATCGCTCACTGACAGTCATTCCTTCTTCCCCCAAGCAACTAATGTAGCCAGAATGAAAGCAACTGAATACCAATTTCCAGCTTGGTTTTCTCTGGGGAAATATAATAGTAAATCATATATGAGGTAATGTCATAGGAAAGGGTGTGGCGTTGTCACAAAAGCCATGGGGCCAAATTTTAGCGGGATTAACTCATCTCCTATGTGGGTTTAAATCTGTAAATCTAAAAATCTGTTCACAATCTGTTCTGCCTATTGAGAAAACAGTATTAGCTACAAACACAAATTTCTGTGAAATCTTTGCACAGCTGCAGGGCATTGAGATGATGTGGAGACATAGAAACCACAGTGATGAAGTGTGCCTCCAAAACAGAGGAATTCCAGTCACGTCCTGCCTACCTTTCTCTCTGTCCTATAAACCGCCTCCAATCCACAACACGTGTATTTAATAAATGACAGCAACATTTGAAGGTCTACCTTTGAGGCAAGGGTGAGAACTCCCACAACATTCACGACCAAGGTCTCCCATAGGCGACTACCCTGACAAATACAGTCCTTAACATTTAGCGGCCAGCTTCTCGAAAAAGAAGACCTGTGAGTTGACCATCTCCCAGGGTAAGGGGCTAGCTGATCAAGAAAAACAATCAGCTGCTTTCAAAGCAGACTACAATTAGCTTTTTATTTTGAAATGCTGAACACTCCTCCCTCACTATTGTCAAACAAATCATCTTAAAAAGGAGCTTTTGTATTCCCTTTAAGTTACGTGTTCTTGCTTTACGTAGTTTCATTTCTACCAAGCAAATTCACCAGAAAACATTCACCACATTATTGCTGAAATGTCTAATCTTAATATTGTTGCTTGGTTAAACAGGGAACAGAATTGTTTTAGAATGGCCAAGCAACAACTACCGCTGATCAATCACCAAAAATGAAGTAATTGAAGAGTATTGCCAGGCCACCATGCTCCACATTGATGAGCTTTAGGTGCATGACGCCTTCAGAAATATCACTTTGGCTGGTGGAAGTGAATAAAGGATTTTCATAACAATTTCAGGGGATATTTTGTCTTTAAACCTCTGACTGTTTCGGCTTGGTTGCCACAGCAACAACATGAGGTGAGAAATCATGTGCAATAATACACACAAATGCATGCACGCACACATACACACACACACACACACACACACAATTATGAAAGTTGCCCCTCACAGTAATGGCATACCTCTTTCTTCTCATTATTTAAATACTGTGTACCTGTCTGTGTCAAAAGCCATAACAATAGAATCCAGATTCATCTGCAAACATTCAGCAATGAAGGAAGCCTCTCTAATCCTGGAAATAACTTCAGTTCAGTGGTTACAATTCCCTCCTGAACTCCTGACAGAGACATGGAGAAACTTTTAAAACTGTGTTTAATAACAAAAACATGTACTGTATCCTCAATATTAACAAGAATGTGTAACTTGAATGTGTATCGTGTATGCCTGCCTGATGGTCTGCAATACTTTAATCATTTATTTTTTCATTCCAAGACCTTCCAAACAACACCATGTTTATTAACATTTAACACAGAATATTTCCACACAAGAAGACCTTCAAGACCTCCCAACCTACCATGCAACATCACTTGTAAACACAAACCCACAATACAGTGACTAAACTCTGATGTTAAATATTTTGTTATGATCACTGACCCAAAAGCTAAACAATTGTACTGCATAATTCAACAAAGTGGACCAAAAGAGCAGAGGCTGAAAGCGGATAATGTGGAAGTGGCACCTACAAGCCTTGTCTGGATGATACCAGACTGAGTCATATTTGAGGGCCTAATGACATTCTGCCTGCAATAGAGGCTTCGAGGAGACATCACAGGGCTACACACTCCAGCAGGGAGCTAGGCAGGTTTTAGGGAATGGAATTATCGTGCAATAGCTATGTCTCCCCTAAAAGCCATAGGAGAAAAAATAGATGAACGACAGCTGAATCTCCCCTTGATACAGGCAGAAGGTGATGGCAGCCATCTGTGTGACCTTCTGTGGAAAATGAGTTTAAGACAAATGATAGAGCTGATGGAAGCCCCTTTTAAGGTGCCAAGGAAATCTGAGCAATGTCAATGAATCAATGGCAATTATTATGAATAATGACTTTTACTTAAAGATATTAATTTCTTCTGAATAACTGGGCCTTTATTATTCAAAGCAGCCTTCTATTTCAGAGCCCATTGTTCAATGTTCAGATGGTTTAAAGATTAAAGTTGCCCATTCAGCCCAACTACGAAATGGTTTAACTATGAAAGTAGTTCACATTATCGGAAAATTATTACATTAAAATTAGATTTTTCTGCATCAAACATATTTACCTATTTAGGTATCATGGCCTGCTGATTGTTGAACAGGTCAACAGTAAATACTGTGTTTTATATATATTGTTAATATTTTCTGAACTACTTTATTGTAGGTTTGTAGGAGTACTCCTGTAGTGTGGCTGTGGCTGTGGTGTCATTGTAGATTTGAGATGTAGATGTCTAAACTTCCACCCCTTCATTTCTTTCCCTTTCATCCTTTCTCTTTTTCTTTTTCTTTCTCTTTCCTTCAGTCTACAAATATTCTGTTCTGTGCTATAATCAGCCTCAGCTTTGAATCAATGCAGAATAATGAGACGGGAAATAATGCATCCAAATATTCCACATCTGTAGCCGTTCAACCTTAATATATTGCATACAATACTTGAAGACTAATTAGATACGCTGCTTTTGAGAAGGCCATTCATCTGATCATGAAACAGGTTTAATACACAGCATACGTATATGCTACAAAGTTTAACAATACAATGTTGTGTAATAAATAAATGTAAGCATGCAGAAGCATCTAGTGAGGGCGAATCAGTAGGGAAGAAGATAGAAATAAAAAGGTACTTGTCGAAAATTGGTGAATTCTCAGCAAAAAAAGCAGTAGATTTACCATTCAGAACCGGATTTTGAAAAGACAATGCAATTAGGACAATCCATTACTGCCACTTTAGAATTACATTTCCTTTTCAGAAAGAACAGAGAGACTCAATGCACTGTATCTGTCAGATAAGAGTACATTTCACAAATTTCCCTTAACTATTGACTAGTTTTAATCTCCAATATGCCCTTAAAAGCATCCACATACTGAGACACGTGGCCTGTATCTTTAAGTCGCACATTTCTGCAAGTGTTATATACCTACAGTAGTTTCCATACATACACTGGGGTATCATGGTGGTTCAAGAAATCTCAATTACAGTAAGGACAAAGCATTGGCTGGTAATACTGAATATATGCCATATGACATAGATGTAGGGCAATTTCTGGGCCCTTGGTAGTACTGTATGTCAAAATCACTGTTACAGTAAATCTAAATCACTGGTTCACACCCTTACAGGCCAAAATCCCTAACATTATTCATGAATGAACAAATATAAAGGTAATATGAGCATCATGATTGCCCATAGCAATAAGCAAGCTTTTACAACCTCTTTTTTTAGCTGTGCTGACCATTTGCATACATTTGCATTCACTAAATGACCATGAACTATTGGCAGGGAAATGGGCCATTGTTCACAAATATTCAGTGTAATTACATAGCATTGTGCATAAACCATAGCTTGATTATTCCCCATGAAGCCAGTGCAGAAAGCCAGCCGGTTTAAATGGTACATCTTGTTTGGATCAGGAACTTTGACTGCAAGCACTAATTATGACATCATAGCATCAAAACGATCATTACCATGAGAACAAAAGCTCTTCCGGCTACTTGCCCTGTTAGTTCTGACCCCGCTACCAGCCAGCACAGGGCAGTATGCTGGAGATGGGAATGGTTTCCTTGTAAAGAAGAAAAGCTCACTGCATTCTTTGTTAGAAAATTTAAAATCCTACTGACTATTGTGTGTGGATCATGACCACACATTGATTTACTGCACTCAGAAAAAAGTATGAAAAAGTGCTTATAAAGAAACAAATGGTAGAATTTGAAAATAATATTGTAATTCAGGATTCTATGTAACAGAAAGAGAACACTGGTTTTTGTGTACAGGTGAAACAGTTCTCAATTATGCCTCAAAACTCCCTATCCCCTTGCTTGGCATCTAATGAAAATAATATGAAAGCATTTGCTTCCTGGTTGATTGTAATGAAGTAAACAGAATATTTTGCTATATATGCAGAACAATATGAGACCCTAGACTATATTTAAAAAACTATGACTGTCACATGATTGGTCCAAATATAAAACTTTGAAAGGCTTTAACAACTTGAATTGTCTTTAAATTGAAATTTAAGTACAGTACTGCACATTCTCCTGTATGTCATCTACTTATATGGGGAGAGAGGAACACACTGTTTTCACAAGCCATATCATTTGTAAAAATAAATACACATAAAACCCCTGAAGATGGGGTTGAATTGAAGGGAAGTGTGTAAATGATCACCATGTATGGATACCCCGTCATACCAGGGTCTGTGGCTCTTCTTCCCCCCGTTCTGAATAAGGAGCAACGAAAAGATTGGATCGCGAGGGTAAATAGTTCTCTCTGGTGAAAAAAATAAATAAAAATTCATTCATGCTGTTTAGGAACTGGAAAGTTCCTCATAGCTGGAGGACACTGTGTGTTTTGAATTTGTTCTCGTTTTCTTCTTTCTTTTCTTTTAACCATTCTATTATGTAAAGAGATCACGACCACATTTATGTTTGGGGTCAAATAAATAAACTCAAAATTATTATAAAAGAACAGTTTTGACACTTTGTGTGGCACCTGCTTATTGTCTCACAAAAGATTAGCCTTTTATCCATAAATATGAAAAATCTGTGAGAAACATCTTATATTAGAGCCTGAGGTACCGGAAGTGAAAGTGTGGCACCTGTATGGGAAAGTGCCACAAGAATCATCCACAAAGAAATCTGACATAAAAATAAAAATGGTTGTATATTTTATGACATTTTATACAGTTACAGAGGGTCAAAATAAGATATTTCAAACACTGAATGGGGTCAATGGTGAATGGTTGGCATTTATATAGCGCCTTTATCCAAAGCGCTGTACAATTGATGCTTCTCATTCACCAAAACTGACTCAAACTGACCCCAAACATAATAGGAGGGTTAAACATTAAGTAATTACTCATTTGTCTCCAGAATTATGTTTCATAGTAAAGGGGAGTATGAAACAAAAATTGACACTTTTCTGTAATAGAATGCTATTGATGCCTTATACCTTTAAGACAGAAAGTGAAAATCCCAGGAGTTTCTGAGATACTCAAACCACCTTGTCTGGCACCAACAATCATCCCACGAGCAAAGACACTTAGATCACATTTTTCCCCCATTCTGATGGTTGATGTGAAGATTACTTGAACCTCCTGAACCGAAAAGATTTATATCGGTTCAATACATTACATATTTAGCACCTTACAATATAACTGTAATTTTAGTCCACTGTTTAGAGGCGCTTGAAAAAGGTTCAGAGAAGGGCAACCAGATTAGTTTCATTTGTTACGAGGATAGATTTAAGATGCTTAATCTCTTTAAATTTGGTAAAAGGAGAATTAGGCTTTTAAATTCATTAAAGGGATTAACAAAGAGAATTATAGGCTATTCTTCAGGGTGAATTCAGTTAGCTGAATGAGGGCGCAAATGGACATTTTCAAAGGAGAAATTCCGTACAGGTATTAGGAAGTATTTTTTCACATAGTAGTCAATGTGTGGAATAGCTTGCCAGTACAAGTAGTGGAGGAAGAAACACTGGGGGTTTTCAAGACCAGGCTTCATACGATGTTGGATACTATATAGCTTTTATGCTAACTAAGCAGTAGGTACACTTGGTGATAGGAAAAGGTGAGCATTGCTGGGCTGAATGGCCTGTTATTGCACTTATATTGCATGTGAACAAATTGGCAAAAGTAATAAGCTCGGAGCTATTTTAATGCACCTGCATACAATCTGCTCTCACTGGGCTGGTGGTAAAGAAAAGTGAATCACTGCTCCCTTTTTCTTTCATCTCTGAATACAAGCAGTCCGCACGGTCTGTTACGGAAGAAAAGGGGGAAATGGCCTTCAAAGGGGTGAGCCAGAGCTCCCTCTCTGAGGGTTCAGCGCCTTCTCTCTGAAGAAGGCTTGTCTCATGTCTGAATTCCAGCAGACGTCCACCCTCCGTTATTTGTCATCCCTCACTTCTCCTTTGATCCAACTGTAAAGTCAGAGATTGCCCACTTTCCAAACTCCATCTGTTCACAGATTCCCATTAATGGGTCGGCAGAAATTGGGACCAGATTTCTTGCCAGTGTGTTTGTTTTTATGCTGTGAGCCACAGCTCTGTAAATTCAGAAATAATCAGTGGGGATTATGTAGTGTGCGCTGGGGTTTGTACAGACTTGTAGATTGGTCACTTCATCTGGTCTAATTCCTTCTGTACAGCTGCTGCATATTAGTCAGAGCAGGAAGGGATTCTTTTGGATCAATACACTGATAGATCCATAATGTATCCATCATGTTCTTCCTATATACGATGATAGACTCAAGCATGGCTCAACCTTTATTTCAATTATCCAAATTAATTAATTTTATTATTACAAAGATTATGCCTAAAGTGATGGAATGACACTCATAGGACCCTCACAACAAAGGTCAAAGCACACTGCGCTAGCCAACCTTTTACAAACTTGTTGACTGCTGTGTGCTGTGGTGCTGTATTAGGAAAATGATTTGGCTGACTGATCTGGTCATGCATGCAACATTTGTGCGCTGTTTTTTTTTTAACGGTATTTCTTCATCCACTGTGGGAAATGCTGCACACATCTAGGGCCCCCCTGGACCTGATTGTGCCCGTAAGAGCTCCCCCTGCTATACCCCATTAGTTCTGCCTCTATTCAGTTATAGCAACTTGAATTTAGAGCTTTAGAGCACTGTTGTCTCTTTGCTATATACAGTTGTGTGAAGATACTTGTACATCTTATGAAATGCGTAAGACAATGTGGTTAAAGGAATACATGAATTTTACAGCAATATTCCAGTGGGTTAAGACATTTCCTCAGTCTCGGCTTTACTTTTACTGTGAAGCCAAGAAAGAAAGAATTGTAGCATTCCTGTCTGTGAAGTAGGGCCAAGTCATTGAAATTGAGCCTGGCTGTTGATGTTTGTCATCTTATTGAGGGTTTAACAGGTACAAGGGGGTGGTGCGTTTAAGGCCAACTGCCTCCAGCATGGAAAACTGGTATTTAAATTCTTGGTGAATCCAATAATTCTTGGCGAACACAGGGATATGTACCGCCCATCCTTTTGTTATCTATCTTCAATGCATAATGGCTTTTTGTTGCTATTGGTTAAAAATTGATCATGAAATCTTTGCGTCAGTTCCATTTTATGCTTTGCAGAGGCAGAATCAGCCTCAAATTAGTGCCAGCAGAAATTAAATTAGAATCTTTTACTGTGCTTGCTATAAATTATAATGTGCTAGCTAGCCAGCAGTATGTGTACCCAACAGAAATGGCTTGCCGTTAGACAAATGAATCCCCAGTTATTAAGTTATCAATCCAACTAGCATTAACCAGCTTGCATACCAAGGTAGCATGATAGGGTATACAGCTACAGTCCAGTATGTATCTAAAATAATAGCGGCTCATTCGCTAGCTAATTCAACTGTAGCTGCCTAGCTTTCACTTGCATTAGCTAGCTTGTAATAAGCACAATAACTCTTTGCATCAAACAGGTACAAATTCTATTATCTACCTTTTGTATAGGTTCTCTTGAACACAAAGAGGCCAAGAATAACCATCTCTGACCAGTATTTGTAACGTAGTTGCAGAGAAAATGCATTACCCACATGCGTATGTATGAAAATTCAGTTCAGTTCAACTCCAGCTCATCAAAGAACCGACTAAGAGCATGTTATTGAAGTGAATAAAAAGCATTGTAGCAAATGACATTACATTTCTAACGGCGTATAATTTCTTAGGCTTGCATAAAACAGCAGCATTTTTTCGTCTGCATAACGAAACTGTAGCAGTTTTCATACGCACACTGTTTTGCTTCGGCAAAAACAGTTCTTGAGATTTTATGCCAAAGAAGGTTGACGTTTTACAACAAAAAAAATATTTAAATCACTAAATAGAGGACTTATTTTCAAGGAGTTCCAATTAATCTCTGAGTGAAAACAATGTTGGCAACACAATAAAGGGCATTTTCAGTGAAGTGACACAATTTTATTTTGGTGAGTATCTAAATACATTCTCAAAATATTTTATTATTGTTTAGTATGCTTATAAACAAGGAGCCAGCCTGTTTTTGCATAATAAATAGCATGTGAAATTATAGAATGTGTCAGTGTTCACATGGCCAGCAGCCACACAAGGCTGCAAATCATTTACCTTAGTATTGCTCAGGGTGGTAAAGCTTCAGCTGATTTGTCACACAAGAACATGAACCTTTGGGAACAGTTTGACAAGTGTGCATGCAGTTTTTCTCCTTCAATACAATGAGTGTGCAGCTGCTGGACTGAGGTCTAAAAAGAAGAGGTATCTGACATCAGATGACAGCATGCTTCTGAGCAGCAATGACACCGACAAATATGATTGGCCCTTTCTAAATTTGTTAAAAACCAATGAGAGGGGGTGACATTGCTCAGTCTTGTAAGGCCATAAACTTCTTTAAGCGAGAAAGCCTTCCATTACTCTCAACTTTCCAGCTGTGTCATCACTATTTCTCTTCTTCCCAGGTTGGGTGTCATGATCTCCAACCCTATAGTACCAATAGCTTTAATTCAGCCCTTTCTGCTAACAAGGTCTACCCACTGAATCACAGTGTGTGGAGTACATTCACACTGCTATCTGTGAGGAGGTACTGTGAGGAGCTATGCTCTATTCAACCTGACAGGATTCAGGGAATACAAGGTAGACCCTCTTAACAAAGCCACATAATTACCTGCGGGATGAGTCACATTAAGATCATTTCAGGTTGTCTATTATCTCCCCGTCATTTGTTGCACACTTAACCTTGCCCCACGGCCGATAATTACCTCTAGAAGACCATCACAAAGCAGTCAGTAAGTGGCAGGCGCTTTTTGTTAAGATTCTAATTTCAGAGCAACAATAGATCTTCCTTTCTGCCCTCAAGTCCCAATACAGTGAGAGAATATATTTAGCTCCACAGTTCAGCATATCATTAGATCAACAAAATACACTGGCACACCATTTCAAGGCCAGGATTCTAGGGAGTATGAAAACCAAAAAAAATTTAAGGACTGAATAAATAATGTTGGATGTCACGCAGTTTGCAGGACAGAGCAACTGCTCAATGACTCTGTGGTAATGTGGCATTATGAGGAACAAGCATAGTCAAGGTCACTGAGTAATAACCACACACTGCCAACAGAATGCAGCAGAAGTAATAGCTTTTTTATGTGAGTGAAACACCAGTGTCGTTATCGTCATCGGACCACATGATCCTACTGTTGATTATTCTAATTAATTCGCCTTCCCTAAAGACAAATACACAATGTTTCTCTGTGAATTAATGGAACTACACATTGTTTCTTGTGTCTTGTGCAGTATGTGCTTATTTGTGTGGCAGAAAGAAGCAGTGTTGTACTTTACACTACAAAGGCATTTTTTGTAAGTGAGAAGTGGCAGATTCCTTTATAGTTAAGATGTGCTGATGATGATGAGGTGATGTAGCGATAACTGACAATAGCCAGCAAATGGCTACAAATGCCTCACAGGTGGACTTGATTTGCCTGCAGAATTTATGTCCTGACTTCTCTCTAGGTTTGGGGGATTGTTTTTAAAAACACTGTTTACTTTTTAATACAAGCATCATGTCCTTTTTTGTGACGGCCTTTAATCCAAGATCTGATTTTAATAACATGCAATATACCTGAATATGCACAAATCCATTGGTGCCTCCAGGGTCACTATAATAATAATCGCTATATTGTCATTACAATTATAATAATAATACTGTGCCATGCTTTTACACACTTATTGGGTGGTGTAATTGTTAATACCACCCTTTGGATAAAAGTGCATATCTTAGCATAAACATGTTGTTAAATGTACCCTTGCATCCCCAGAGGCAGATATATTTAGCCTCTCAGTTAAGAGCGTGTTCACTGGGCTCGACTTTCACAATACACATAAAACCATCACAACCTGCTGACTGGACAAATGGCCATCTGAAAGCTTAAATGCACTCTATGAAGCTGATCAATACACTAAACAAGGCAAATGCTGTTAAGAGCAGGGTCTGGAATATTTTAAGAAACACAAAAGGAATTATCAAAGACTACAGCCACCTAACAGTGTGTGTGGATTTTATTCATATGGCCAAGGCTGTGGGGAATACCTGTTCATGGGTATGATCACTATCTAAGCTTACAGGGGTCACAGTACACAAACAAATGTCATACAGTCACACTATTTCAAAATACAAAAGTTTAATTTTGAATCACAATAGTTCAAAATTCACCTTAAAATAAGAATTTCAATGTATGAAAAAACCTTGGACCTATATTTTTATCTGAATTCAACTTTTGTGCAAAATGAAAACCATCTTATAATATATAAAAGAGATATTGAATGCAATGAGTACATTATTTTTATTTTTCAGTTCAGAAAAAGATATGACGAAATACAGTTTAACTACCAAAGCCTGCCATTGTATGACTAAATAAAACTACAGCAGGCCAACTGCCTTACAGTCTCGTGCTTGTGATAAACTGCACTTTCTTGCTTCTAGCCGTGTTACATGAATGCTCATGCAATAATCATTGCTTTAAATATTGATTACTTTCCTGAGGTAAAAAAAAAAAACATTGAAGAGGACCCTTCAAAGTAAGCTGCATTATTGCATTATTAAAAAGAATTGTGGTTCAGTCTTCCATTACTATTAATGAAAGGAATATGTGTCCTAACTGTTTTTTCCTTAAAGACAGTCCATGAATCACACATTTGTCATAATAGGAATGTGAAAGACAAGGATGTTAAAGTATTTCACAATATTTTTGTGTTGTCATATTCACTTTCACCTCATAAACCACTTCACATTCTGTAATGTGATGACCATCAGCTGCAGTCAATGCCAATGGATCTGAAGGAAAGCAAGGTGAAATAAAAAAAATTGCATCGGGGCTAATATTTAGGACAATGTAAGAAAGTTTCCCACTCACATTATTGTAAATCCTAAATCATATCAATGTTCTAGGATAAACATTAGGATTGCCATACACTGTGCGATCTATTGTCCTGCTATACCTGTTCAACAACATGTATGAAATATATTAGGATCACAGTGACACACAGAAAGCTCCATATGTCTTGGGACATATTTATCTGTTGCTTGGGCTCTTCATGAACAGAACTACAGAGACTATAATGCAAGATGCAAACCACTAGTTAGCTGCAAAAACAGGATGGCCATGTCATGCTAAGAAGTACCTAAAAGATGGAAAAAGGTTATTGTGGACAAGACTAAGATTCACTGGTATAGTAAGAGCGACATGTGGAGGCCAAAAGGAACTGCCCAAGATCCGGAGCGCCCGCCTACCCCCTCATCTGTGAAACATGGTGGTTTATTATGGTTTAGGTTTAGGCATGCGTGGCTGCTATAGATACTACCTCACTTGTTTCAATTGGTTATGTACAGTAATTGCTGATAGCAACAGCAGCAGAACGAATTATGTTGTGTAAAGACGCATCTTATCTGCTCAAGTTCAAGCAAATGGCGTTTCATCCGACAGCAAGATAATGATTCCAAACATACTGCAAAAGCAACAAAGGAGTTTTCAAAGGCAAAAAATAGGAAGATTCTTGATTTGCCAAGTCTTTCACACAATCTGAATCCAACTGAACATGTGTTTCATATGATAAAGAGAAGACTTAAGGAAACTAGCCACGGAAAAAAGAAGGAGCTGAAGATAGCTGCAGTACTGGCCTGACAGAACATCACCAATAATCGGCACCTGGTGATGTCAATAGGTCACAGACTTCAAGCCGTCATTGCATGTAAATGAAATATGACTAAAGTACTAAACAGGACTACTTTCATTTACATAACATTAATATGTCCCAAACGTTCTGAAGCCCTGAAATGTGGGAGACTGTGTATAAAATGTGTTGCAATTTCAACATGACAAGGCAAGGCAAGGCAAATGTATTTGTATAGCACATATTAATACAACTGAATGCAATTCAAAGTGCTTTACAAAAAAGATAGATGAAAAATTTTTTTAAATGTGCACTTTAAACCACATTTGCCCCGGGGGGTGGCGTTCCCGTCTGCCTGCCCCCGCCGCCGGCCCCGCGTGGTCGGGCTTGTGGCCGCCTGGGGGCAGAGGCCCCGGGACCCGGCCGGGGTGTGCGCGGGGGGCCCGATGCTTGGGGGCCACTGGTTGGCGGGGCCAGCCGCGCCCTGTCGCGCCCCTCATCCACCAACGTTCCACAGGAAGTGACAAACCTGCTCACGCCCACGTACATGCGCGTATACACACATACCACTTTAGTGAATATTTGGTTCATCTTGATGCTAACCTCTTCTCTTGTTACAGCCAAGTCTTTAGTGTTGTAGTTGTCTTTGTACTGTCTTGAACGTATGTCTTGTTATGTTTGGTGTCTCTCCCCATCACTTGTGTCCCCCTCCCTTCCCCTCTCCTATGCCACCCCCCCCCCCCCTCCCCCTCCCCCTCCGGCCCCCCTCAATCTGCGGCGTGGGGGAGGAGAGCAGTAACAGCCTACTCAGGGAAGAAGACGAGGACGAAGACTTGCTACTCCACCCCCCCCCCCCCCCCCCATCTCATATCCCATCCCCATATGCCTAAATAAAGTATGAAATAAGCAACAGGGGGAACATCTGACACCTCTGGAAGAATACAAGGGTACCAATACTCCCCTGTTATAGATCAAACTGGCCCCAAAACACACGGCACCCAGATCAATCATACTGCTTGCCCAAGATACCGGGGACACAAAAAAAAAAAATAATAATAATAATTAACAAATAAACCACATTTGTTTGATTACAAATCTGTGGTGGAGTACAGAGCCAAATCAAGCACTCAGTGAGCACTTTATTAGGTAGACCTGTACACCAGCTTGTTAATGCAAATATTCAGTCAGCCAATCACGTGGCAACAACTACATGCATAAAAGCATACAGACAGAGGTTCAGCTGTATTTCAGACCTAATTTTAGAATGCAGAAGAAATATGATCTCAGTTACTGACTGTGGAATGATTATTGGTATTAGAGAGCGTGATTTGAGTATCTCAGAAACTGCTGATCTCCTGGGATTTTCAACAGTCTCCAGAGTTTGCATAGAATTGTGCAAAAAACAAAAAAATATCCAGAGAGGACTGTTATTTTTTAGATTATCCTGAAAGTATGCCTTTGTTAAATAACACCCCACAAAAAATGCCAATGCTTCAAAATGAATCTGTAGTATTTGACAAATCCTTAGCGAAAGCATTTATATGGTCTGAATTAAGAATAAAACAATATTTTGTCTGACTCCTTGTCTCTATGTTTAAGAGAGTGTGACGATAACTACAGTGATAAGGCCTTCGGCATTTGTGATACACTTGGAAAAACCTGCATTAACATCCTTAATCCCCTGGACAGATGGACAAGAAGAAACACTGCCAGCCAGTGCTTATCCCGGTCTCCTTTTGTTTTCTCCTGGCTCCTTTACAATCAAGGGGCTCCATGGTCTGACTGTTGTTAAGCACACAGTGTGTGACATGCAGCATGAAGGCCTCTACATGCAGGCTGCACTGCTCCCTATGCAGAAAATATTCATCACTTCACTCGGCCCCCTTCAGCTCCTTCATCATTCAGCTCTTGCTCCAAAACGATTCTTTAACCGCTCTGCTCACATGTTCCCTCCCATATTCTATCGTCCCACAAACAGTATTTGCCTCCCTTGCACATTTTCTAACACATGCAGCAGTTTGCCGGAACGCATGAACCACCTGATTAATGGAGGGGCCATTTACCCCAAGACAGACCGCTTTGAGAAAAAGAGCTGATGGAATAGAATTCATAGCGAGGGTACTGATGAGAAGCTTATTTCATCACACAGAAATTGTTCAAGCAGTATGTCTCATACTGCATGCAGAAATTAAATATTAAACTATAAATACTGTCATTATTCAAACACTCCATCACAATTTTACTCATTGTAAACTATTTCATTCTAGAGCCGACCAATGGGATATACTATATATCCGAAGATATATAAACATCAATAGATGAGTAGGAAGGATTTGAAAATATGACAGTAATAATGTAGCATAGTGATGTGGTGTACACAGTCAACTTGAAAAATTCTGTTATTTCAGTTACTGTAACTGCACTGTGTTGGTGAATTATGGAAGATTGATGCAAGAGGGTGAAACAGATTATTACATTTTTTATTTGCTTAGCAGAAACCTTATGAAAGAAAACCATAGTTTCATGTATATTTTACTGAATTACGGCAATTCATGTTACCTCACTGAAGGGCACAGTAGTGTCCAACCAACTGAATCCTTGAAGTCAGGGCTGCTGTTCCCACACTACTGCCCAATGTGTAACACAGCATGGTACAACAAGATTGAACATTCATACTTGTTCACTGAGCTATAACAGGATCTCATAATTTGGGCTGAAATCACAGTGCAAATTAAGCAATGGTGATACCATTAACCTGTGAAAGATGGCAGATATCTCACACCAAATACATTCTGAGCATTCACTCCTAAGCACCATAAATTCCAAAGTGGTGGTCAGGGTTAAGGGATACTTCTGAAGACCTATGCCTTAAATGTTCCACTGACTTCACTCAGACACATTCCCGCTCTACCCACAAAAACACAGAGCAATGTGGTTCATTTTGTCACAGAGCATTGCGGTTCAAATACTGAGTGTCGGCCCTCCCTATAGATAGAAAACAGGCTCTAGAGACATATCTGTACCTAGGGTGCCATAATGGAGGAATTTTACTTTTTGTTAATGTTATGTCAATTTACACAAAATCGGCAGCAACAGCAATGGCAAACATGTCAATGGTGCATATGGCCAAACATGTTGGTCTCATTTGAACATAGCACTCCCTTTCAGTCATAATCCCAATGATGTTTGGTATGTTTAACCATTTATGTATTTTTTGTACCCATTGCCAGACATGTTAAGGTCATGACCATCTGTCTCTTATGAATTGACAGTTCTTCCCATGGTGATGGATTACAATTTACAATGATGGATTTTATTAACAATAATTGCTAGGGATTTTCACGCAAATGGGAATAATGAGATTGCTGAATAAAAACAATGAAACATCAAAGTAAATATATAGAAATTAAAATATAAAATTTTCCTATATATATGAACACAACATCTAGTTTAATATATGTGTTGTTTATGATATGCAGCTTTTTTTCTTCATTTTTATCAAGGGTGCCCACTGTATCCTGTTTTAATTGCCGGAGTAATATTCACATAGGAATAAATATTGTGCAAAAGGCCGTGTTGCCTCTGCAGCAAGGACAGAAGAATGCAAGAGGGAAAAGCACAAGAGGAGAGGGTTAGCACTCATTACACACCTCAGTGATCCCAAACAGTCCTATCTCAGATGAGAGGAACTATCATTCACACCAGCCCCGTTTCTCCTGGGAGCCCACAGACACAAGCACAATAACTCTCACACACCATTGCATAACCTTGTCGCAAAGGACTAGTTCATAGAGAGATGCTCCTTCCATATGATGTGAAACATGGAATGGCCCTAATTGTATACAGTAGTTAATAGAGTTAATGGTAAGTGATGGCACATATCATGATTATACTTACCGCAACTATTAACTATTACAAAATAATAAGCAACTGAAAGGGATCAGATAGACAAAACATCTCTCTGGTGTCTGGTCACCAGTAATTATGGAAAATCTGACTGTGAAAAATTTCATCACATTAAATGTATTGGCTGAAATAAATAAGGAATAAAAACATCTCAACTTTAACTTTCGTCCCATCAACTATTTATATACTGTAGGTGAAGCTTTGTCAAGCTAAAATACTCTTCATTAACGCTGGGCTGTATTTTTCTTCCCTGCTAAAGGCTAATTACAGGAGGCACAGAATACATAGTTAAGTGCTTTTCTTCTCAGTGAATCTAAGCAGTGGTCCAAACACTGAAACAAGTAGAACAGTGGTGACAACAAGAGTATATTTTATTGCATTTTATTACGGGGAATCATTTCAATTTGGGTTTTTTTAAACAGAATTGGCAATATCAGGAATAAAAGATACAGGTACTTTACCTCTTAAAATTAAGTTAGCTTGGCTTTGACTGCAAAATAACATTGGTTTTCCCTCTTCTGAATTTGCCATAGACATGCGAGCCCACTATGAATCATATTTAGCCAAAGATGATGCAGGTTTTCAAAACCTAATTCAATTGACTATAATTCAATTTTTATGGCTTCAAATTGCAGAACAAAGGACTATTTTGAGTTCTGTGCAGTACTACTCCCTAGACGCAAAGTAAAGCCAGGGATCTAGAGTAAGGGGGAAACTGTAATGACACCACTGAGGGGGGGGGGGGGGATGCAATGCTAATGGTGAGGTAACATAACCTCCAGTAACACAGTGTCTCATATGTTGGTCAAATGGAACATTCTGTATGCACACTTTTGTTCTCAGTGTGACAACTCATCTGCCAGAATTACGGTCAATACCTCTACACACAAACCCAATTATAGGTGATAGGGTGGCCCGCTCAGACATCCCACCAGGTGTACCAGTTAATAATTATTGGATGAACGTAGTTATTTCTCCAATGTATATTTAGAATCTCAGTCAGCTGCCTGTGATGATGTTCAACCACAAAGCCAATCAGAGAGCAGAGGCACAAAATAAGCATCATTTAAGCTTCCTCATGCTGAAAAAATATAGTTGTCACCATTTCCTTAAAAAATGAATGGGGGAAAATGTAAACAGATAAGAAAAAGCTCAATGTAATGGCTTCAGCTTACCGTGCATGAATGCTCAAAAAAAAAAACACACAAGCAAATGGTGAGGCTTGTCATAACAGTTAATTTATGAATAAAGCTGTATGTTTAATTTTATCAGACAGACTCAAAGAAAAGTCAGGACAGGACTGTCAGTGCTCTTGTGCTTCAAGAAATGCTCATTAGCCTTCAACAATCTCCCATTCTTACTTCTTTCAGGCAACTAGGTTGATGTACCCAGGAATTTAACACACAGAAAGACCTAGAAGCACCCATGCTCTGATTAAAACTATGAAGTCCAACATAAATCAAAGCTTTGGTTCTCAGAGTGTAGCAATTCTTGATTGATCCCAATTGTGTGCGGTCTATCATACCAGGTAATCCTATTTTACTTTGTGGACCTTAGCGCTTGTGTTTCCAGAACAGAGCAGCCGCCCACTCTTCACAGAGAGAAGGAAACACATCTCCAGGAAGGGCTCAGCATGTGTTTATCAGCATAGCCTGAGGTACACAGCCAAGAAGTTCTCAGCATGATTTCCCTGTTTAGCTGGAGGGTAGCTGCTGCGTGTTTGGCATCGGCACTCATCTCTCTTCCAAGAAAATTTTGATGAAGCCCAATGAACTTACACCTGCACAGGGAACTGATCCGTAATCAGCAGGCTAGTGGTTATAACCACTGTTCGAAAAATGAGCGCATGACAACTTCAGCAGAAACCAGGACTGGAGCATGCTCTACACATACTCACAAAAACAGTACGATAATCAATTGTTTTTGTCACTCTATTGACACTTGCTTTGCACTTTCTATGTGAAATACTGTAAGATTCATATCTGTGTGGAAACAGATGTACTATGGAGATAAGCATAGAACCTAATCTCTCAATGACAGCTATTAACGATTTAGCTTGTACCGCTTCAGTTATTAAAAGCTTAAGAACTGGTACATTCTTATCATAAAACCTATACACTCATTCAGACATCAAATGCAGTTTATCCAAGGAAAATACAATGCCATTGGTTGTAAGTCATACTCTTATTATAAACAATCAATTAATGCTTTGGGTCACATGGCTACTACATTAACAGCTTGTAGGATCATAACCTCTTAAAATCTACTGAGTTTAGCATGCATAGATGTGTGATTCTCAGTAAAATTAGCCTAGAGAACCTTGATAACAGTTTTTGTAACCGATCTCCCATCACTAACAGTGGGGGAGGGTATAGGTGCATGAGCCGATGAAGGTATTTCAATGCCGTTGTGATTTAGTGCAGTGCAAACGTGCAAACGTGTCAGACACTCTCAACATATGAAGCAGATAATTAATATCTGCATACATGAATAATTTATTTGGTTCTCATAACACAGCTCAGGTATTGCATCAGTTTTTTGGGTGGTTTCAATGTATGGAAATTGACTGACATTATATGCATTGCTTAAACTTCCACAGAAATGATTAATGTCGGTAGGTAATTGATGTTTGATATTGATTTATCAGTCAATAATTAGCAATAACAGAATATTGATCTCTGTTCATCCCAAGGTAATCACAAGGTCCAGAGTTATCGGTTGTGGGTAACTCGTTGCACTCAGGCAAAGAACTGCACCTAACACAAGTCTGATCGCATTTGGACTAAATCACCTGACCCGAAATTGAGGTCAAAACACCAGCCGGGGGACAATCTAAATCACGACGACTTTGACACGCTCATTCCAGTACCATTTGGATGAACTCAGTGGCAGATAACAGTCTCAGCTCATCATCATTAAGGTGTAATTACAACTCCTTTGTCCATACATCATTATTCTCCCTGCCTTCGTCAAGAGCAGAGTGTACCAAAGGAAAAAGGATAAATGACCCTGCTCAATTCAATCATCACAGCTGTCCAATAAAAGACAACCAAGGGGATCCATCACAGCTGGTTTGGATTGGAGGTATTATTTCATGTAGGGTAAAGCTCTTGGCTCAGCTGGTTATCAACTTCTTCCTAGATATTTTTTTTGGGGGGGATTTCAAGCTTCAACAGGAGTGAAATTGTGGATATAAAGCCAGAGAAACAGTGATTGTGCTGGTATCCCCAACACAGTGAAGAAAGGGCGTATTTGGGTATGCTGACCATATTGAGTCTAGGTGCCCTATTTCAACAGTCAAGACACAATTGCCAAGCCCTTGTCCTAGAAAGCTGCAGGGTGTACCATTACCCCATGAAAAAGATAATAATGAAAAAATAATGACACTGTAAAATCTAGATTTAGATTAGAGAATTTGAATGATAAACTCGAGAGGAAAAAGTTTGGTTTGGATCTTCAGTAGGCTAAAATAGAATAGAATGCACAGGGTCAGGCAGCAGTGCCTGTATGGTGAACATTTGTATGATTAACTTGGATAGTTTGCTATTTTTTAATTCATATTTAAATTTTACTTCATACATTGTGTCATAAATATGTGGGGAATCTGGCCATATGCATCATTTTTAAAAAGCACCTTGACCTCAGGCCCAGGAAGAATAACTGCTCATAAAATGAGCCGAGATGGGCTGAATAGTCTGTTCTTCCTTCTTCTACAGTTGCTTGTTCTTGCTACTCTGGTCCCATGGAAAACAGTGAAATTCTGCTGATTCATTCCCTCTCTGACAGTCAATAAAAGAGCAGGTGAATAGTTACCCAGCAGTGTTGTTTGATTCCTACCCTGAGCGTACACTGATACTGTACTGAACTGGAGACCAGGAGTGGACTTCCTGGGATTTCACCCATTTTCTAAACAGTGAAAGTATTTTAAAACAAATCCTGTTTTTTTTGCCCAGTTATGAGAAATGAGCAGTAAACAAAATAAAATTAATTAATGAATTAATTAAATGATACTGTGTATTTAGCACCACAACCACAAAGCACATATTCAAATTCACATCTATTCTATTTGTGCTAATCATACTGCATTCATTTAAGTGCCATATAATTCATATTGTCTTATCATATATGTTTCGATAACACATTCCATCTGAGCTTTTGAAAGACTAACATTTGACTGAAATACTTTTACCAAGGAAAAGTCTATAACTGTCAAACTAAAATTTAAATAGTGTTGTACATATGTAACATTCTATATTAGCAATGCTAACAAGTTTTCTCAGAATGAGAATGTGGCTTTAATGACCAAATATATGCAACCAGCGGCTGAAATTCTAAATATAATGTGAATTTGATACCTACTGTAAACAACTGAGAAACTGGGAGAGGCTCCTGGAAAGTATACACAGTTCAATTTCTTAAGGTACAGACCCAAGTTTAAAATGTTGAGGTACGGACACTGAGGGAGTGTGGATCCCACAGATACAGTATTACTATCCCTACAGATGCCTTTAACCACAGTGACTTCCACAGTAAACGTTACAGTAAATACAGTATTTATTCAGCTGGATGTTCACTGAAACAACACAGGTTAAATTAACGTAATGACAAGTCTTCATTCAACATTTGTAATTAACTTTGACAAGTAAACACAAGACATACACCTTTTCTTAACAAATGCTGCACCTTTGGAAGCTTCTTCTATGGAAAGCTCTATACAACCAAAACTCAATTTATATTTAGATTGTTTTCAATCTGCTGCATTTGATAAATACTGCAGATTTCTTATATTATCTTCTGCACAGAGGCTATTGTTAATTAATTATGTCAGCCAACAAACATAATTGGGTCAGCCCAGTCCCAAAAAAATGTTCAGTTGGTCAACTTCCAAAAGCAGTAAGCCATATTTTGATTTCTTTCTGGCAGGTGACTGTAGCTAATGGTTGCTAAAAGATGCCAAATGTGATGAAATATTGTTTTGTTTGCTGGGCCAGGCCTAGGAAATAATAATCGACTTTGTGATCATACCGAGAACCCTACAAAGAAAAAAAAGGAAAATCACTGGTTAGGATGTTTTGCGTAGCCTACAACATGGTCATGTTCCTTCGAATATTTGTATAATGGTTCATTGGTACATTGGTTTTCATGGCATTTTAGTCTTACACAGCGGGAAGGACTGTCTGATTGTGTAGCACTCCAGTATTAGCAAATTGATCTCAAAGGGCAGTCATCCAAACTCATAACTACTCCTCTAATACACTCCCACTATAAGTGTGTAGCAATACAGAGTTCTACTTTCAAACTGGCTTCTGTCCACTTTCACCTGGAACAAATGCCTGGAAGGAAATGTCGGACAGAGAGCAGTGAGCAGTTCTGCTGAAACCACTCCCGCTCTGTTGTGAAAATAGAAAAAGCTTTATCAATGAACACTCATTAAAAATGAGGAGGCCTTGAAGGGAAGGGAAACGCAGAAGGAAACCAGATACTGCCTTGGATGGGACCGCCGTGCACAGCGAGACAGACATTTACTTGAAAAGGATGTGTCGACTGGGATGAATTAATATGACCTGCGTATGTGACCCGTGCCATATTTTTTCCACACTCGTATCCTTTTCCCTGTTATGGGCAGCTTTTGAAAGCATGTTGGTTTGAAAAAGCATTATACACATGAGACAGGACACATGAAAGATACAGCCTGTAAATAAGGTCAAAGAGATGAGATCAGCTTTCAGGCACAGAAGAGCTAAGAGATTGGACTGGCAGGAAGGGCAAAGCCAATCACAAAAGAACAGAATACAGTGGAGAAATGCCCACGGCTGGGTATTGTTCAGCTTCATTTAAACTGCAATAGGAGGATCAGTGAAGAATGTTTTGACAGTTTGTTTTGATCGGACAAAACAAAAGCAGAACAATAAATACAACTATAGTTCCATTCCCATTCCAGCTTGTAGTTCTCTGCTTAAGAAACTAAAAAGTTCAAGGAATTTACACATTAAATCGATGCAAGCAGTTGTTAGATTAACAATATTTTGAGGTAGCATCGAAAGCAGATTCATGTACCTTTGGCATAAAGATAAACAGAGTATTTTGGCATCAAGCAATTCATTCAATGTCTTGTATGCAATACAACACACATTCCTGTGGAGACACGAGACAGTCTTTCTTTCTTCTCAGAAACACGATAACTTGATACGAATAACAAATTACTCTTGGGTATACAATAGGATGCTATAGGATACAGCTTCTTACAGAACATACATCAGATGGAAGAGGCCTTGGCACTGGTCAATTTTACAGCCCTGTTGTTCTCCTTTGGTTGGTGATGGTGTTTCGGGTGATGTGAAACATGTGCTCTGAGGACTGCTAACAGAAATATGAGCTATTGAGAGGCCTTTTCACACAAGAAGCACATTCAATAGTAAGGACTTGAAGCGTATACCAAGGGATCGTAAACCTGAAGCAGGTGTGATCTGACAGATGTGAAGCCCCAGTAGGTTGGAGGTTTGGGGGTTCCCTCTTCACATCAGGATTTACAGCCCAACGATGCCCGATAGCACAATCTTGTTCGACTGTCAAAGCACTGAGTGCCCCGAGATTTAGTGTCCCTTTTTATGGGATACACATGTCAGATTCGAAGCAGTGGAATGCATGCATACAACTGTACTGATCAAAGCTCAAGGGCCACACTCGCTGTCCCTCAGCAGGGGTTCAAAGAGAGCATTTGGAAAGAAGAGACGGTAACAGCTAGGTAATTGATACAATAGAGAACACATAGGTTCCTCTGACCACATATACTTTATACATAATATTGTGGGGGAAATGATTTGTATAATCAAATGCTTTGTATAATTATTTACATTATTTTCAGTGACCCCTAAGAGCATCTTTCATTGTAAAATAATTATTTAAAATGTACGCATGAACTGAGTCCAATTGAGTATGCACTGCACAAGAAAATTGAGTGTGTCGAAATGTGCCACTGACAAACCAGGTAGACATGTGCAGACTTGTCTTTTTATGACTGCTTGTCTTTATATGTACTTTATGGTTCATAACTCTAGGGTTTATGTGTCATTGCAAATGTCCACAACTCACAGGGCCACAGATTAGCAAACCATATGCTTTTCTCCATTAAAATTATACTGCACAGAAAATAATTTAACTTGATGAGCATTTTTGTAGGTATTTAAAATAAGGTTACATATTCATGCAGAATCTGTAGCTGTGAAGTTTTGGGAAGTTCAGTCCAGAATCTTTTCTTTTTTTTCCAACTACCATCTTCTCATTTCTTTATTTGCTTTATTAAACTGAATTTTAAATTGTGGTAGGTTTAGTACATGACCCGGGTGTAAAAAAAAACGTATTATGATGACGTGGTATAAGAAAACTTTCAGTATCTAGTCTTGATGCCAGGCTTTTGATTGCCTATGGAGTCTGTTGTTGGCGTTTGTCAACATGAGGCCCAGAGTTGTGCCAATGACAGTCAAGGAAGCCATTACGAGGCAGAGAAATAAGAAGAGAACAGTCAAAGAAATAGGATAAATAACATGCTTTCCAAAATAAACTATTTGGAACATCGTTCAGAAAAAAAGAGAGCACTAGTGAGCTCAATATTTGCTAAGAGGCTGTTAGGCCAAGGAAGACCTCTACAGCTGATGACAGAAGAATTCTCACCATAATGAAGAAAAAAACCCCAACACCTGTCCAACAGATCAGAAACACTCTTCAGGAGAAAGGGATGGATGTGTCAATGACTACTCTCAGCAGAAGACTTCACAAACAGATTTACAGAGGTAGCACTGCAAGAACCAAAGCACCCCCTCATCTGTGAAACATGGTGGTGGGGGTGTTATAGTTTGGGCACTTAGTTCGGGCATTTGGGCACATGTGGAGCCGACACATTATCAGATTTTTAAAAAGTGTGTGCTACAGCTACTTTGTAACTTGTCTTTGTGAATGTCAGACTGTATGTTAAAACGTATGTAGGAGTTAACATATTCTATGGCATGATGCAGTGATGGGGACTTGAGTCGCACATACACTGAGTACAGACTCGACTCAGACTTGTCCAAAAATGACTTGAGACTCGACTCGGACTCGCCAATAAGGACTCGTGAACAATAAGAGTCTGCCAGTTCATTGATATATTTATAAATAAATTAAATAACCACTATCTTTTTGTGTGCCCCTGATAATACTGCTTCTTTAGTTGTCACACACTTGGGCATATACAAAATATGGTTTGTATATCTTCAATTAGCATAGGAATCGTGATTAATTTTTAAAGCCATACTGTTGTTTAGGCTGCACCATTCTGGAGACTTGAGACTTGACTCAGTCTCTAGCTCAGAGACTTGAGACTTGACTTGGACTCTAGCTCAGAGACTTGAGACTTGACTTGGACTCTAGCTCAGAGACTTGAGACTTGACTCGGACTTGCATTTGATGACTTGTGAACATCTCTGCCATGATGTTTTCTTATAATAAACTTGAAATTGAACTCCCTGATATTGTTTGTATTATTCTGTTCAAAAATGGACAAGGAAAAGCAGATTGTTCTGGTGTAGAAACATAAAGTAATGTGCCAAACTAAAGTCCCAAACTAACATCAAAACATAGTTTGTTGCTAATTAGCCACTCTGACAATCTTGCTAATCGTTTATATAGGCTAACTGCGCATGTGACACATAGGACTGGAATAAAAACAAACAGTAAAATGTGATGTGCCATCCTACTGCATGTGCTGTATACACACCTGAGAAATTGCTGTTGCTGTAAACTCTGTCTCGAGTTCCACATAATATGGAACAGGTAAAAATAAAATGGTTTGACATAAAACTAGAGGCAAAGTTATAAAATTATAGGAGAGACGTTGCTGCCTGGAATTAACGAGGAGGGCGACAGCAATAGGTTTTCACTGTCCTGTGCCAGTCCCCAAGAAGCTGATGATGGAAAACACCTGAACATGGAATTGGACAGGAACAGCATGATCTTCTGAGTTCCAGCTCCAGTGTGTTGCACAAACTCAGAAGGTGGCGGGTGTCTGGGCACCGTAATGTAAATGTAAATGTAATGTAAAGAGAGGTACCATAGCAACCATAGCAACAAATGTCTTAGCTATGACTTGTGTGCCCTATTTATAGCAAACTTTGTTTACCTGTTTAAATATAAACTCCAATTAAGCATTACTTAATCAGGATTACCAGAATGAAACATCCACCATTTTAACATTGCGTTTTTTTATATGATATGAATAATTATAATTGGCTTATTAAAATTATTTTGGCACTCTAAATCAAAATAAAATGTAATGGAATAATAAAAGCACAAAACAAGCTTTAGAACCGCCTGCTTTTATTTCCACACACAATACGAACAGCTGAGACCACTCATGAAGTCCGTTCAGATCCTGCAAAAAAAACTGATGATTCTAAAAATACACCAGTGCTCTCTTTCTTCTTAATGATGTCCCAAACTCTTTATTTAGGAAAGCCTATCGTTTAGCAGTTGTCTGACTGCTATTTTCTTATTTCATAATGGCTTCCTTGACTGTCATTGGCACAATTCTGGGCCTCATGTTGACAAACAGCAATAACAGACTCCAATAACAGGTCATCAAAAGCCTAGAATCAAGATACTGAAAGCTTTCTTACTTAAGGAAGTGACAGAATACACCTGACTATTCAGCTGAGAAGCCAGCCATCCAATTAGGTTTGGCCCCCTAAAAATGGAAGTGATTCCTACACACATCACCTGATATGGATGTAAATACACTCAAATTAAAGGAGATTGTGCACTTTACCCTCACATTTATTGTTTCATTTCAAATCCAATGTGCTGCACAACTGTTCAAATACATACAGACCGGACTGTAGGATAGAAGTATCTGTGTCTGAAATACATAAATGGCAGAACACATGCATGTGACATACATATGTGACTCGAGGATGAGAAGGAAGCATCACTTCATTAAAAGCTTGATCGATACTGTGTATAAGAGGCTTTGAGAAATGGAACATCTGTCAGTTTACATCATCATAGTCCCTGAACACAGTAAATTTAATTAACACATAGCTCTACTTAACATGCCAGCTGTGTAGCCTTCAGAGACACGCAAATCTGCCATGACATAACTGCCTATGCACACACAGTAGTAACAGTGTTTTACATTACATGCCAACAAAAAACTAATTCCTTATGTAATTTATTGCGCAATTAAATTCACTGACAGGTACATAATTAGGATTTTTACAATAGTCCGGTATTGTAATCACCATCAAACAGAATTTGCCATTTAATTATTTTTCATATGGGCTCTAAATTTAGCAGACGTACAGGACTGCATCACAGTTTTTTTTGTTATACTGTGACTTGTTTAATGAAACAAAGCCCAAGCACAGAGGAGCAGATGGGGAAAGGGAGGGTGAATGAATTCAGCCACAGTGGCATTTCTTTGGCTCTCATATTCATACTGCACATTGAATCACTCTACACCATAACACAAATGATGGAAGCCCATACCTTTAGTGCCTGTTACATTTTAGGAGCAAACCCAAAACATTTATTATTTTATTAATGGATAGCACATAGGCCTAATGTGGTTATAATTTTATGTAGTGCCTGCGTTATATATTGGAGACGTGGAACTGGTGCAGTGGCAAAGAGACTGAAATCCCCAATCTACTGCTCCAAGTATTGCCTGCAGAATTGTCACAGTCCAACGAACAAATGTTTCAGCTTCTATATTCATGCAGCCTGCAGCAGATCAGAAAAACAGAACAAAAAAAACACACCTGAGACCAGAGAGCGAAATCAAACCAAACCAACATTTACCAGTCACCGGGTGTCTTCATTAACAAACAATAGATCAATTACCTGCCGTTTGCTTTGCGGAAATGGAACGGAGACCATTTCGCTCATTTTAGCAACAGAATATGATAATGATTCTAATTGCAGAGTGTACTTATCACAGGTTTGGATGCACCAAGGACAGCAAGATTTCACTTTTCAATCATCTCATTCAATAAGTAGGAAAATTTGCACCATGAGCCTTCTTCAATTTCCTTCAAAGCTGCATCCAGTAATTGCATGGATATGTTAAAATAGACTATGAGATATGTCACATCACACAACACAGCACTGACCCGACTCAACCCTCCAATACACCTTTGGACATAAGCACACTGCATTTAACTGTCATGATGACAGGCATGGCATAATAATGATAACAGATTGGTAAAAATCTGATCTGCACCGGGCTAAAACTCTCAGTGATTCATTCCCATTCTAACTTGCATTGTGTCCTTCACAATATAATTTTATGTTTAGCAAGGCACAGCACACCGAAATAAGGGCAAGAAATGTAATCACACAAATTCAATCAAATCATTCATAAATTACATCAATTAATATAATTTACCCCTGAGAAATGTAAACCTGATTTTACTCAGTAGGTATTCAGCTGAGTACAATGTCCAATGAATTGATACGGTACACCATGTAGACCACTTTATTACCTCAATAGTTTAATATGTAATTCAAAAAGCAAGTCATTTTTTTCCCTTCATACACAGTTGTTATGTATGTACCTGTGAATTCCTGTGTTGTCTATGTGCATACAGTGGAGAAATGAATTTGGAGAAATGAAATCCAGATATTATATTCAAGTACTGTGGGTTTAAATCTCAGTGATGCACTGCTGTGGCACCCCTCAACGAGACAGTGAACTTGAATTGCTCGAGTAAAACTCTCAATATAAATCAGCAAATCGCTGTAATATATTCCATCTACAGGGCTCTGAATATGGGTGTCTTGTACACGTAAATAATAATCCGCTGTGACCTTGACTCCTCTATAACTAAACGGGCTGCACTTTTATCTGAAAGGAGCTGTAAAGTACATCGTATTCCAACTCCCCATACACGTGCAATTCCCAAAAGCTTCACTTCCATCAAAACTGTCTTTAAAAAGCACTGTGTACTATGACATGAGCTTAAACCTCAGGTTTAGTTCAGTAGCTGAGGTGGAAAACTCTTCAGTGTCATATCAGTCCTATATATAAATCAGTTTTACTTCCCCTGCCACCTGTCTCTGTGATTATTCCAAATAGCAGAGATAGCATACAGCACACATTAATTATTTATCACATAAAGGTCCTGTCTGGAGCAGATAAATGTGTAATTTTACATTCCAGAGCGCCCTCCCATTAAGCACTGTTCAGTGTAATCTCGTTAGAAAATGGAGCACCGTCGCCTCTGATATCAGTCACTTTATCTTCCCTTGGCTTTATCAGCGTAGTCCAAAAAACAAACACAATCAGCCAGATTGAGCAGAATAAACGTATGAAAGATGCACTGCAAGTAACAGCACCAAGCTCAACTTAGTTCCTAAGTCACAAGGAAGGTACTGATTTATAAAGACAACACTGAACATGTGTTTGTCCGTTTCTTAGTCTGCATAGTAGCAATTCCAGTGTCCTTTTCTTTGCGAAATGGTAGGGCTGTCACCAGGTTTCAATACCACATATCACCCAGACAATGAGTTTGGGGACTGAACACCGTGAGAAAGCCTGGAAGACGAATCAAATCAAAGCAATTTAATATGCCAAGATCTGAAAATGTTTGCTCTACCAGGAGGCACACATACTGTATGTGTCCACAGACTGCGAAAGTTGTTTTTGACACACTGCATCTTTCTCTGGTACCACTTCACTTCAGTGTCCATTCTACTGTGGTCTTTGTTTATCTTGGTCTTTCTTAAGAAGCCGCATTGTGAGGGAAATCATGATGTTCTCACAACTTCCTGATTCTATTACCCTCGTATCCTTGAATGTTAAGACAACCTTTATTTCTAAACAAAGTCTCTGGTTGTTTACAAAAACATAACATGCAGTGGGCAGACAAAATAACCAAGAGTCTCCATCAGGGCAATTCAATCATTTTGAATACCTTTTTATTTCAAAGGAACGAGAGGACATAGCGTAACAATACATTGTTGCAGAGAGAAAGTGTTGATTTCTTTACCAGTGAGTCAATGAAACAGTTGAAACAGCAGGCCTGCTGGGTTTAGCAGTGGCAGGAGGTGGAGGATCATTACTAGAGCATATGGCGGACTGGAGCCAGCTCTACGTCATTGAATTAAGGATCTGATACATAATGTATGACTTATCACATTGATTGACATCAACAGACATTCCTCCCTTTAACGATTCGCAAATACCTTGTGGCAAGTATTTGGTTAAGAATCTTCTAGTAAAAGTAAAAAGAGATGGCTACTTGGGGGGGAGGGGGGAATTTTTGTATTTCTCTACAGGATGACAAGCTGATTTGTCCTTCAGAATGCTCAAGTTCTGCTTTCTGTGGTGCCTAAAGCAGGTCAGATGCCATTTTACAGTATCAGGCAGACTTCACTGAGTGTTTTCTCCAGCTTCACTTCACACAGAACCCGAGAGGAAGAAGTGAATAAGCAGCCGCCAGCTATCTGTTTCCTTTCCAATTATTATCAGGCCTTAGTAGACTGATAGGCTACAGACAATGGGCCTTATGCAAGTACATATTATATTCTTATCACAAATTTTTTCTTCTTTTGTACAAAGGGCTTGTACACGTGTGCATGTTTGATTCAACTAACACTCCTTACGTCAGAAAACTGCCCTAAATGACCATGACATATTACTAGGCATGTCCAAAAAATTCATTCAGAAAAATAGCATCGAACACCCAAGATGTCTGATATAAGACAGTATATATGGTACTGTATTATGCAATAGGATTAACAAGGACAAGGGACGTAGTTTACCACGTAGTCGGTAAATGATTGGGTAGACTGTGGTTTGTTGGTTTTAGCAAAATATAACAACATGGTGGACCGTTGATTAACTTTATTTTATTCCTCCTAAACAAATATGTTTCTGAAAACATTTGAGCCAAGAAATAAGCAATGCACTTGCTGCAAATGATGCATAAGATTGTAAAAAAAAAAGATTGCTGCTAAATGAGATGAACCATCTCTGACAATTAACAGTGGTTCAAAATCAAAAAAAGTCAAGAGAGAGAGTGTTTATGAATACAATTGCATAGTTCTTACAAAAGAAAGTCTGTGTCTCCCACAGTATGGGTGATCTAATCTTGTAAGTTACACAATTATGTAGCTTGCTTTGGCCTACAAAGACTAAAGGTACGGCGCAAGAGACTATTGAAGATTTGTTATGTTATTGATTATTGATATCCTATTTCCACATCAATGAGACATTTTTGAGAGGAACTTTCACAACTATAAACCTACCGCTTTGTTTAATGTACAGTAAGGCCATTATAATAGCACTCAAATTTGGTTTATTTGCATTCATTGCCTTTTTTATGGTGGAATATTCAATAAATCTGGTCAGACAATATACTGTACCATTTGAAAGTGTTAAAACCAATATTTGTCTCATGTTAGAAGCATTAGCACAACATTGACAACCGTAGCAATAAACTGCACTTTTGCCCCATTCTTTTGCCTGGTGTGAAGACCATGTCTCCCATTCCCCATAGCACTCAGGGCAGTTTACATTTCTGTTTACATCCTGTCTTAATACATAGCTTTGATGCTTGGTATTTGAGAAGACATGACCAGAGAGATCAGTGACATTGATCTTTGTTTTTAAATTCTTTGTAATCCAGTTATGGCACTGCAATAAATGTATGAAAAACACATGTTTCATATTTGTTTCTCCTCATAAATGCTTATAGTGTAACAATCCACAGTATCTATTTTAAAAGTAGAGCTTCTTAGTGTATCCCAACAAAAACATTGGGAACATAAAACCAGCAACCTTGTTAGTCACAAATGTAAATACTTGCAGCTATAGATCCTAGTGCCAAAGACATAGGTGAAATGTCTTCACTATTATGAAGAAATTGGGTATACCTACCAGGCTAATGACATACATTTTAATGGTGGGTTCTGAAAGCAGCAGGTCTCTGAAAGCAATACTCAACACCAAGTACACTTACAGTCCCCTCCAAAAGCATTTGGAACAGCAAGGTCAATTCCTTTGTTTTTCTATACACCGAAGACAATTGAGTTTGAGGTCAAAGGATGTACATGAAATGACAGATCCAAATTTCAGATTTTTTCCTGGTATTTTTATTTAGATTTGTTAAACAACTTATAACATATCACCTTTTGTATCAGACCCCCCAATTTTTAGGTGAGCAAAAGTATTGGAACATGTGACTGACAGGTGTTTCTTATTGCCCAGATGTGTCCTGTTAGATTGATTGGTGAAAAAATAAATTGTTATGAATGTTTGCTCTTGGTTTTAGCTGTCTGTGAAGACGGCATTTGTGTTAGAAAAGATAAGCCAACATGAAGACCAGGGACCTGTATTTTGGAGAAAAGCAAGCCATTTAAAGCTTAGAAAAGAGGGGAAATCCATTGCACAAGCATTGAACATAGCTTGCACAACAACTTGGAAAAGAAAGAAAGAAACTGCTGGCGTACGGAGCAACAGACATTGAACAGGTCAACAAAGGAAAATAACAGCAAGTGATGACAGAAACATTGTGAGAGTTGTGAAGCAAAACCACAAAACATCAGTCAGTGACATCATAAACAATCTCCACAGAGCAGGGGTGAAGGTATCTCAATCAACCCTTCAAAAAAGACTTAGAGGATGGAAATATAGAGGTTATACCACAAGATGCAAACCACTCATCAGTAGTAAGAATCGGTAAGCAAGATTACAATTTGCAAAGAAGTACAGAGATGAGTTCTGGAACAAAGTTTTACAGACTGATGAGACCAAGACTAACCTCTACCAAAGTGATGGGAAGGCAAAAGTGTGAAGAAAGAAGGGATCTATTCATGATCCAAAACATACATGCTCATCTGTGAAGCACAGCCACTAATTTGTTGATGATGTAACTCATGATGGTAGCAGCAGGTTGAATTCAAAAACATTCTGTGTGCCAACGTACGGAGAAATGCGTCCAAACTAATTAGGAGGAATATCATCATGCAGCAAGATAATGACCCAAAACACAACAAAGGACGTCATTAGGGGGGAGAAGTGGAAGGTTTTAGACTGGCCAAGTCAATCACCAGACATGAACCCAAGTGAGCATGCATTTCACCTCCTGAAGAAGAGACTGATACAAACAACAACTGAAAGAGGCTGCCTTAAAAGCCTGGAAAAGCATCACAAAAGAATAATGCAATGTCAATGGGTCGAGGGGTTGATGCAGATATAGGCTACCAAATATTTGTTTCATTTATTTTCATTTACTTAAATCTTCTCTGTTCCAATACTTTTTCTCACCAAAGAATTGGGTGGTCTGATACCAAAGGCACTATATTATAAGTAATTTAACACATCTATGTATAAATACCAGGAAATAAAAGCTGAAATTGTCAAGTGTTCATCTTTTTATCTCAACCCCAAATGTCTTCAGCATATTGCAAAAACAAAGGAATTGGCCTTGCCATTCCAATACTTTTGGAGGGGACTGTATATTGATCTTGAAAACTGTCCATTGTTATCCAGCCAAAAACATGTCTTTAGAGACAGTCACTCTAAAGCAATTGTCTCACTGAAATTTTACAGTTGTATTGGAAGAGGCCATCGTGGATGTCTCCAAATTGTTAATTAATTTTCCTGGCTCTGTGTGAGATCACTGCTATATTTTCATTTGGTTTGCAAGGACTCTACAAAAGATTGCTGCCATGGGAAACATTTGAATATATAATCCATTGACACAGCTGGACATTTACAGAGCCAATCTGGTTAAGTGCTTTGGGAATCAGACCTGAAACCAGTGGGCTATGTGCTATGGGTTATCTCCTGTCCTCATTCCCTGGGTGTCATTATCTGGCTTCTGAAATAACTTCCTCACTCACTTGGGGAAACCCAAAATGGAAACCCATGAATGCTTATACAAAAGTATGAATGACAAAACAGCACTCAAACCAGTCAAATGGTGAAAATATACAAACAACCATAAACAACATTTCCAAATTTGTTTTTGTGAATTTAAACAGGAAAATTTAATTTACATAATTTAGAAACGCTGTTCACCATCAGTAGTGGGTGACAAAAGCCTTTAAAACTGCCGTCAAAAGAGACAGCAACAATATTTAGACTATGCATGCAATGTTTAGTGGTGAAGAAGTAAATCATTTAAATTGCTTTTTTTGCCAGCTCCCCCACCCCATGGCTTTGTTCTCCAGTTTAATCAGTGGCAGTGACAGGGCTGGTGACCTGGGGGGCATTTCCTCATCCCACAGTTGAACGGAATAAACATTTCTCCTCAGCAGCTGCTCTCCACTGCAGTTAATAGAGTTCACTCATCTCTCCTCTTTTATTTCATCCCTCCAATAAAGACCCCCCCCAAAAAAATGTAGAAATGGGTCATTTTGCAGCTGTGCACAGAACCACAGCATTGTTTTTGACATACTGTACACCTTAAATCCGATCTGTCCAAAAGAGAGTAGCAGTGCTAAATGGCAGTTTGATATAGTACTCCTACTATCTATTTTTATTTAAGAAAATGTTTTTGTTTGTATTTCTGAGTAATATATGTCTCTGAAATGCATTGGTTTTTCAATAAAAAATAAAAAATTGATCTTGCTCTGGTTATAAAATCAATTGTTCAATGTCCCTTTTAGTGTGTCACTGGTCTCTGATCTCTCTTACCCTTCCATGTTGCCATACAGCATCCAGGCTTCACATACTTACTTCTCTTGTGATGGTAGTCCATTACACTCAAACAAGTAATTTGCAGAAAATGTATATGGAATTATACACTTAAATACTTAAATTAGACAGTGCCAAATGACCCAAGGAATAAAAACTCATTGGGTCATTTGGCCTGCCAAGTAAGTAACCTTTCGTGAGGCTCACAAGTCAGTTCCAACCATAGAGACCGTATAAGAATAGTTGATTCCAGTCCTATGTGGCACATACGTAGTTTATGTAGCCTATATAAACAAAAATTGGCTAATTAGCAACAATGTTTAGAAGTTAGTTTGGATTAAAAGAATACATTGATATGTATCCTTATACATCTTTATTGGAGAGAACGTTTTGATCCCATTCGATCGCCATCAGGTTTGGTGCATCAGTTTGGCACATCGCTTTATGTTTCAATCAGCTTCATTTCCTCTTTGTTTAAGAAAACATCATGGCTTAGAAGATATTAAGTTTTAATATACATTTAATATACATTTTAATGTTTGCAAAGACAAGTTACAAAGTAACCATAGCACACACAAAAGCAGATCATGTGTAAGCTACACAGCATTTTAAAACAAAGTTCCCTTCTTTTCTCGGCCATCTCTATATATTATAAGGTATTTTAGGGGCTTCAATTTATGCTAATCACAAGTATTTGGTATTTCTCGACATACACACGTGGACACGGAAAAAAAGCTGTGCCTACTTGTTAGTTTGTTTCCGATCGCACATACATTTGCACACATTATGGAAATATTGACAAATGAGGCCCAATGCATGTGCTTGTGTCAGGTCACTTGGATTTAAATGTAGTTATTTTTGCACAAAAAAGTCTTGATGTTTTCTCAGGGTATAAGTTGGCAAGCCCATTGTAGTAGACCGAAGAAATGGCACTGAGATTTGTTTTGAAACAGGTGAGATATTGAGGTTAAAAATGATCTATTTTCAATGGAAGGGCCAACCAACACAAACAGTGCTTCCATGCTCACAATAATGAAATAAAAGCACACAAAAATTCTAAAAACAATCATTTAAAATATGCTGCCTCACTTAATAACATACTAATAGTATACTTAATAGTATACTAAAGGCATTAGCGCTAACTTTAATAAACTATCATACGTCACACCACTACAAATATAAATAATCTCTGATTTAGTGAACATTAATTATTATTAATGCAAATCCATCTAGTCACAATGGAAAAAACAAACCAGTTAAACATACATTATTTCAACCGAATATCTGGCCAAAATCACTTATGAGTTACAGTAAGAGATATTTCAGGCTAACTGTACAGATGACATAAAAAAGCAAAAACATTTTGTCAAAATAATAAACACTGCATTGAGAAGTCAGCAAACCTACTTCTGCCTCCTGAGTGGTTCCTGTTAAAAATGCTACTCTGCAAGAGGGACAAATACCTCAGCCTGGCCCAAACTGCCCTCCTCAGCAGTTCAAATCTCAGAATCCTTATTGGAATTGTGCAGGACTGTAAAATAAATGTCCCCACATTCAAGTGAAGCGAACTTCCTAGAAATCTATTTTTCACTCAAGCACTGCTAATAGCTAACTTGTTTAGAACCAAACTGGAGGTGAAAGGGCATGCAGCCAATATATCCGTGATGTTAACAACAGCACTCGTGGGGCAGTTCCTTTGAGCTGTAGGCTACCTTTTAAAACACCCTCATGGTGGCGGGTGCAAATTGAAAAACTTTATATCCCACAGTGTATGATAGCACTGAAAACATGTGAACAAGATGTAATGCATTAAAATCTATATCTGGTCAAAATCTATATCTTGCACACTCCAACAACAGCTGGATGACAGACACTGACAACCATTCTGCGAGATCTTACTTCTGAAGTTTGATTACATTCCTCATCTTAGTTCATATTTATTTTTCTGTATAATTTACTTATATAGTTTGAAATATTAAGGTATATTACAGTTATAGATGGCAATAAAAATAAATCCTGGTCCTGGAGAGCTGCAGTGTGTGCTGGCTTTTCTTGGTACTCAGCATTTAATTGATCAATGAAAGCAGTTGATTACGCAGTTAACTCACCTCAGCTTGGTTCTTGGGTCTGAATCGGTTGCTGATTCTAAGGTGAAAACAAGAACCAACATGCCCTGCAGAAAAAAGTTAGTTTGATTTAATGTAGAGACTTCACAAAGACTGGTCGGGGGTCTTTGTGAAGTCTCTACATTAAATCAAACTAACTTTTTTGGATACAGTTTCAGAGTATTATAAAAAATAAAAAGCAGGCCACTGGATACCCATGAAAATAGACAGGACAAAGAACGGAAAGTATGGCTTTCTTTCCATCACGGAAAATCTTCTGAGACCTTTTATCCAAAGCATCCTCACTACTCCATCATGTGGCATGATACTGCTGCCATCTATAGGACCGGCCTTAAAATGTTTCTATTTCAGAACATTTTTCTCCATTGACATTCATTTTATCTATTATTTATTTTGTTGAAAATACCACCATATGCACTATGTTTGGATTGGGAAGTCTACTAAAACACACTGGGGAGCTGTGCCTGATATTTTACAAAGCAACTTTATAAAAAAATAGTCTGCTATCAAGGCAAAACCACGACCAATATGATACAATGTATTTGGTTATATTTGAAGATGCTGCTGTAGTAGTTGCTAGTACTAGTTACATGAGGACTATGTTCTGAGATCATGATTCATACATGGAATTAAACATGACATTTTAATAAGTTTACTGACTAAACTGAGAGCTAACACTCTTTCTAACAAAGATTGCAATAGTCTCAGATATAATAATATCACATCCCAAGTCAAATCGAGTGATTATCGGAAGCTTCATGTGCTTGATTGCACAGAGTACTAGTGTGCATTGAGAAGGGGATTATCCTGTTCACTGAAACTCTCTTGGTGACTCTGTTGCAAATTGTGCATCAAGTCAATCAGCCTCATTCTTCTCTTCATTTACCTCAAGTACTATCATCACCTGCTCTTCCCTAAATAACAGCTAGGAGTAAAGTGCCAGGTGTGTCTGAGCCGGCAGTACAGAGCTCTTACTTCCAATTTTGTATATACCCAACATGTAGAGTCAGCAATTGCCCGGACTACCATCACCATTTAACCACCTTGACAACCAGACAACAGGAGAATGCAACTTAACAATATTTCAGTTTCCGTATCAAGAAAACACAGTAGCAGAACAAAGGCAGAAGTTTGACCATACACTATTATGTAAAAATGAAAGAGACCAAGTATGATATGTGTGTTTACATATAGAAGCACAAAAATGAATGAATTGTGCATTGATGATCCTTTCACAGTGAATGATATCATAAATAGACCCCAGACAATTCCTGTCCTTGCTAGTCTGGGATCATTAAATTGATGTGTTGAGTACTTGAGATCATTTGGTTCATTTAGATTGTGAAAAATACAGTATTAATAGTGCTTGTACATTATCCTGTGAAAAGCCACACCACAACATTATCCATTCATCTAAGAAATGATTGACAGATTGGCACGTACATGAGACATTCAAATGGTGCAGGGAGGAGAGTGGACTATGCATGTCAGCAATATGAAAACCAATTCAGAGGGGAACATGAGAAATCAATGTTCTTAGGCATATCAAAAGCCAAGTCTAATGAAGACATGATAATTATTTTTAATTCTGCATCATTAACAATCAAAATAAAAAACTATGGCTGGTAATTTCATTTTCGTGTTGTTCTTCGATATGCAATTTATATGAAAATTAGTCTAAAATGCACAGTGCACAGCAATAATTCCAAAACTGTAAGTGCTTTACCGGCCCCACGGGTCCTACCTGCGTCAGACGGGATGGGCGGGTCTCTGAGCCGGCGGATCCTCTTCAGGTGAGTCCTGCTGTTGCAGTGGACCTGGGCCTGGGCCCTGGAGATCAGCTGCAGATTGCAAGCCTGGCATAGGTGAGTCCTGAATGGACCATCCTCGCAGTCTGTTTTTTCCACAGAGAGATCCGGGAGAAACTCCATTCCTCACCCATCAGCCTCAACACTGAATGGCTCCAAATCACTGGACAAGACCGTATAGAAATGGGAAGGACAACAAGGGCGAGAGGAAACCCTGGATGTTTATCTTAGATGTCCTTCAGCAGCGGGGACTCAAGTCAATTGGGGGTGGGAAGGCTTCTTGGCACCTACAAATGAGTAAAAACAGACACTGGTCGCAAGCATGATCACTGGATCACAAACATCCATCCATCCATCCATTATCTGAACCCGCTTATCCTGATCAGGGTCGCAGGGGGGCTGGAGCCTATCCCAGCATACATTGGGCGAAAGGCAGGAATACACCCTGGACAGGTCGCCAGTCTATCGCAGGGCACACACACCATTCACTCACACACTCATACCTACGGGCAATTTAGACTCTCCAATCAGCCTAACGTGCATGTCTTTGGACTGTGGGAGGAAACCGGAGTACCCGGAGGAAACCCACGCAGACACGGGGAGAACATGCAAACTCCACACAGAGAGGTCCCGGCCGACGGGGATTCGAACCCAGGACCTCCTTGCTGTGAGGCGGCAGTGCTACCCACTGCACCATCCGTGCCGCCTGGATCACAAACAGAAAAATATATATATTCATGGTATATGTTTATATTCCCTTTTGATTCTCAAAATTCCACATACACACTGTGTCTTCTCACACACATTAATCGCCACAGAAGAGTAGCATCAGTTTGTCCCACAACACCCCCACCATTACAATGTGACTACTGACTGTTCTGTCAGCACAGAGGCATTAATTTATTAGAATGCCAATCCTTTTCCTGTTAAACAGAGCATTTGGGCACTATCATTCTCATGTATTACTGTATGCACATTTTATATTTCCATTGATACATCGATACATTTTTCACCACATTCAGCCCTGCATTCATGCTTTGGGCAATTTCTCAGTATAATTTTACCTAGGAACAAACTGCTCACCAAGGAACAAAATGCTTTTCTAGCCTTTGAGGATATACTTAGCCTAACAAATAAAATGTGTTCCAGGAATGCTTCTCATGTGTGGGGCACCATGAACAGTAATGCAAGCGGCAACTGCAAACAATTAGTTTTGTCCTCGATCGGGTTCATTGGGTTTAATGGCACCAGGGATTCTCTGGTTACCACTGCATTCGCTCCTCCAAACATAAGGCATAAAGGAATGCAACAATGCACATCTCCTCATTCTGCTTATTCTGCCAGTCACAGCCTCTGTTAACTCCACCAGCTGAGCTGGACAGTCACATCATGAGCCTTAACACAACCAGACTGCAAGCAGCTGATGGATTCATATGTGATGAGACAAGTACAACCTAATCAATTGAAGCACTCTTTCCCCGGATAATAGTACGGCCAATTATTTGTCAACTCCCAGTTATGTCAGAAATAGAACAGTATGTCCAGGATTCAGTAGCAGGGCATATAGCATATCACCAGTGTTTCAGCAGGCTGTATTTCTCCGCCAAGGAGTCCACTCAGTTCCAACTTTAAGTGACCAAATTTCCCCCTCTCATGCCGCTTCTGTTCATTTTCTGTTTTCCAAGGGCACATTCTGGGCACATTCTGATAGGTGCATGGTGGCCTTGGCCATTACAGCTTCCCATCCTGCTTTCAGGCCTGTCACACTAGCAGTGGGACTCCCAAGGTAGTACAAACACCCAGTTTTCTGCAGATGATTGGTCCTCCAGCCAGATGTTGTAGACATGCATAGGCACAGCCACCATGCGTGGTGTAAATAGAATGCATACTGGTTTCAGCACACCAAACCATAGATTATTAACTTAGTATAAGTACTCACAGTCAGGATACGGTTACTAGAGAATCCTCCTCAACATTTTCTTAAATGACATGCAAACATCAGACCTAGAGTAAGTTCCATCTTAGGACTTGAACGTAGTGCTTAGGGCTTTAATTTCTGCCTTTGACTTCCTGCCAGACACTAGCAGTAAGCACCTAGCTAAAGACTTTCTGAAGGCTGAGATATCTTTCTTGTTTGCTATCTCTGCCACTTAAAGATCAAGCAAACTCATTTGGTTGCAGTGGATTAGGCTGAATTATGTTCATGTCTTCTGATCTTATTTTTATGCCTAGGGTCCTGTCATAAAGTCATGTAAACAGGCCCTTTGTTTATTCATCTGGAGCTGATTTCATATGGGTGGTGACAATATCCTGAGAAAGTTATGACTGCCATGAGCTGATGTCTACTTCCTAGAAACATAGGAAGGCATAACGCCTTAGCCTGTACCAGGACTATTAGCATCTTCCTGGTTTTAGTATCTAATACAGTATGCCAACAATACAATTGCAAAGAGCAGTAATGTAGGTTTTTTGAATAGTCCCTAACCCCCTGAGCCCAATTCCCCCTCCCCCTCCGCCTCCTGTGGTCAGCTCTCTGTGTCAACATCATCCGATAATTATGCAAAGGCAAATGTCATATCACATGAGAAATCATTTTGCAAACAGCTCAGAAAAAATAGCAGTTAGACCCTAAATTATGAATACTTGCAATTACTGCAATTATTTTACTTGAATCAGTATGGAATACAAATCAAAAGCTCCAGGATGATATGAAAATGCGTGTGAGACGTTGATGCCTTCCGTAGACATAATACGCATGGACAATAAAAGGCTCCACTAATCTTGGCTGTTCATTGTCTATATATGAAATAATAAAGGCCCTTTAGTTATTTCAAATAATAAAGGATTGTTTTATATTATTAATACAAAATAAAAAGGTAACAGAAGTAACGGAAGAGTAACAGAATCCAGCCATTCACATGTCCCTGTACTTGTATAGGAACTTTGATATCAGTAATCACTAATTTCCCAGAAGAGGCAGACAACCACTTCCAGCCTGAGAAAACAGATGCATATCAGACCAAGGAGCTTTGAGTCACACAAAGAGCAAAACACTTCCTCAGACAAAAAGGGCTGTGCACTGTGGGGGAAAGGGATGGAACAAATCCAGCGGAGCAAAAACAAAAACATGATGGCTTCAATGATGCTTATTAATAACAATCATTGAAGTACATAATCATTGAAATTGTAGAGAGGCTATTGCTTTCAAGGGGCATACCCATGCAACTGCAAGCACCTAGACACATTTTTTTGGTTTCTCAGAGCATGTAAAACAGGTGTGTTTTATGAGGAATGACAATGTATTTCAGTTATGTGTATGTAGTTTAATCACCTCACAGCTTATATAATGTGTGCAGACAGAGTGTGTCTGAAGGCTTCATTGTTCAGTACAAATCTTTAAATGTGAGTTTATGCCGCATACTGTGGGGTTTACGTGATGTAAGAACAGAATACTTGTGTTCTAATCTTAGATTTCCCACGGACTAATTTCCTCCCCACCCAAGCGGCTGTGAAATGGATTATACCCATTTATAAGGTGTGGAGCTGCCAAACTACTTTTAGCATACATTAGCGAGTTTTCTGAATATGCTAAAGTCATTTCAATGTCCATTAAATACAGAATAGTTTTCTTTCACGGTGATAGTAACACGAGGTAAATGTATGCACGTAAACACAAATATTTAAGCACAGAAGCATAATACGCTGTTCTAACCATACTCAAAAATGTGATTCAGCATGTAAGAACGTTTATTTTTCAGACTGAAACGACAACAGGTGATTACAATGGTGTAAAATCCAGTTTTGACCAGCTTGAAATACCAGCTTTCAGCAGTTTCAAAACATAGCTTGAGCTGGTCAAACCATGTTGATTATAGTGCTGGTCTAACTGGTCAACCAGCTACCAGCTGTTTCAAAAACCTAGCTTAAGTTTTTTGTTTAGTTTTTTCAGCAGGGTAGTACTGTACTGATGAATGTATTGCTCTGTGTCCTGCTGATACTTCCGAAAAACACCGTTAAATAATGCTTGTACATGTAAACAAACACATGCTTACCTTTTATCGGGGATTGAAGTGGATCACAAGCCTTTCGACGAGCAGGCATTAATTGGTCCAGTTGTGCGGTGGCAGCAACAGCTCTTTGGAAATTCAAAATCAATCCCGCACTCCGCGCTTTTTTACCCTGGGAACTTCAACCGCTACACTTCGCGCTATCGTTGGTTTCTGGGACACCGGTAAAATTGTAAGCTGACAATTGTATTGCAGTCTACAGTAGTCCACCGAATTGGGTGGACTATATGTTGCAAGATATGGGAAGGTCTCTGTTCAGCGTCAACGAATACAGTAGTTCAGATCTGAGAGAATATCAAACGCAGGAGACGTTCAATGAGGTTTCCAGTGGGAAATTAGCCTACCTGATTTTAATGCTGCCACAGATAATAATATGAAAACGAATTCGATATTAGAATAAAGAAACTAAGCAAGGGAAAATAAAACACTCAAGTTGGCACTTGGAAGGTAGAAGTTATTTACTACGTGGAATGCGAAAGGTAACCACATTTGGATTCTGCTTAGGATTTGGAGGGAATGTAGCCTAATGATTCGTGGCTAGCCTGTACCCTGAGAATATTCCAGTAGACCAGAATAAACTCCTATACCACAGAGAATTGTTTGGCTTTTAGGTATCCATCCAGGGAAAATAAAAAGTAATGTCTTTAACATATGATTAGACGTCTATTGAAAATAAAACACTAGCTTTACTTGTGGAAAAAATATATTAAATCAAATAGCTTTCATGAGAGAAATGTATGTTGTTGTTTTCCAGATGTATTTTCCTGTATAGTGGTTGTATTGCATTGTGCAGAACTTGTATGGTATGGTGTTTAGTTTGGCAGATGTATCTTGCCCAACATTTCAATGTTACAAGATATAATTTGACATTGTAATGAAGTTTTTGTGTTTTTTTATAGGAATCATGGTTCAGTTTTGTGGGGAGGACACCAAATTTGAAGAGAAAGCTTGGTGGTGACTGAGCCATAGGGTTTACATTGAGTCTGTCCATTTACGACCTTGAACTGGACCAATGGGATCAATGTCACTGTCTGATTCAACATAGCTCAGTGAATCAATGTATTTAACATCAGCAAAATAATCATATTTCCAGTGTCTGCAATCGGTGAAACTTTGAATGAGAGAAAACAAATATGTATGCTTGTAGTATATACTTTATCAAAGACTGGTGTCTAATTTAATATTTTTGTATATTCTGTGTGGTTATCATTAGTGTTGTGTATGCTGCTTTCTCATTGAATATGCATTTAATTTACGTTAAAACTTGCAAGAACCTAGTTCTCCCTGTCATGATATTTCCCGGGTTTGATATATGCTTTTATGTGATACCTTAAGGAGTACAGCTGTACAGCTCTCTCAGGAAGAACTGAGCACTTTCAGAGGAGAGCTGAGCTAATGACAGGATGCACACCGCCTATTCTCTCATTTGCTAATTATAGATGTCATTGACCAAGAGCACACTCAGCAAGGTAAGCGTGTCCTCTCTCAAGTAAAAATGAGTGTAGAAAGCATGCTTCACTGAGCCATTTTAAGCAAGCACCGATACACCTTGTCAGGCAAGCTAAGTTGAACTGAAAAAATAAAGGACCAGGCCTTTGTCAAATCATTATTTGAGGTGTTGGTGTCTAAAATGATAAATTCCCTTTAGACACCAACACAATTCCTGCAAACTCAACAGTTTTAAAATAATTGTGTTTTGTTTAGTAATATGTCTCAAGGAAATATTTTAACATTGGACTTTTCTAGTGTTTTTTTTCTGCCATGTAAAGTGTTCAAGTATTTCAAAAGCATATTTGACTTATATCAGTGAAGTAAATTGATGTGACCCTTTATTGCTATTCTTCATTATTTTATTATAGCTGTTGCTGTTGTAAAGATTTCAGTGTCACCATCTGTTTGTTTGACTATACTGTACGACTGGAATGTATATGCACAGTTGCCCACAGTGTATGCATAGCTATAGCTACCATCCCTATTATGGTTTACATTATCTACATCAAACCTCTTTTACTGTAATGGGTAAAATCAAAGATCAGACTCATTGCTCTCATTAAAGGTCCCATAACACCTTTAATGACCATTCTGTATTCCCTAGTGTTCCAACCAATTTCCCAACGTCGTTCCCTAAGTCTGGCCACTTAATGCCCCCCCCCCCTTATATTTCCCCATCATTCCCCAACCAACCCACTTCACCCAAAGCCTAACGTGTGGTGACCACTCTACAAAAAGGGAAACATCCCCCCTTCACTGTAAAGATTTTCAAGATTCTTTATTTTTATTTTTATTTTATTATTGTTATGATTATAATAATAATAATAATAATGATAATAATAATAATGATTATTATTATTATTATTATTATTATTATTACTACTACTACTGCTGCTTCTGCTACCTTTCGTTATTAAATGTATGCTAAGAAGAGCGGTGTTGAAGTTCCAATGTGTTTCTGTCTGATTGTTGATAAATAAAACAACTTTAGTGAATAATTGATATCTTTCCCAGAATTTCCAGCTTGTGCTTTGTGCAGAACATCTGAGAGAGATGAACACGTGGGTACACAATCACACATACACACACATAAACATACTGTTCTGTAAGATTGTTCCTGATGATAAGCCTTTCCTGTTGAGACATGCATATCCTGTATGTACTTCCTGCATACATTTAGGGTGGTTCTTCAGACATTAAATGAGTGAGATAAATGAAGCTCAGTCATGCCATTAAATCATATACATGAAGTCAGTCTAAACCTTTTACATTCTCTAAACGCTCATAAAACAAGACAATCTCATTTCAATGTAAACATCTCCTGTCAGAACTGTGGACAACAAGCAGAGAAATGAAAGGTTAATTTAATATTTAATATCTCTGCAAATATTTTAAAAGGTTTCTTATATACTGAGAAAATGACCTGTGTTTATAGGATATAGGAGGAGTTTTGAAAACATACCTACAGCTGAAAAAAACAATATCTAATTCGTTCTAAATATTTTTTGGGGGGTTTTAATAAATTATTTAAATGTTTGGCGTAGGAATGTAGAAATGAATATGTGAGTAGGTGATTTCTGAGTGGAGCTTGAAAAGCTAGTTCCGATCCACAGTTCTTTCAGTGAAATACAGAAAATAGTTGTTTTCTACACAAAAGTTAATATTGATGATATCCCATTCTTGAAATTAGATTTCCTGGCTTCTGGCTATGTGCTGCTTATCTTGGTTCACCTGTAAGAAGAGAGTATTGGCTGTTTACAGATAAGAGCAGAAATTAGCTGATATGTTCTCACCACAGAGAAATCACTGTTCTTCATTTTATTCAATGTCAGCACAGACTGGGGGAGGAGAATTCAGAAAGAAGAAATTCTAAAGCACATTTGACGTTAATATAACCCTTTGGCTCAACAGTTCATAAGAAGATTTGAAAATGCCAAACCTATTTTTAAATTTGGATATTGCTGACATTGCGATTGCTCCAGTGAGCAAAATTACCGTATATAGACATTTACGCTTCACAAATCCAAGCAGTGAATTCCTTGCATCTTGTTTTTATGCTTTCCAGAAGTAAAAAATTGTGCAGTGCCCTACAAGATAGTTATATGAGGTGAGCTGTCAACATACTGTGTGTAGCGAAGTGCAGCAAGGACATGCCAAGAATGGATTGTCATGATCATTAAAAAGCACATTGGGTTATAAAATATATGGCTAAAAGCTTTGCAGAATGGTCGAATTGGGACAGAAGAGATCTAAATGTGGACAGCACAGCCTTCTCTAAGGCACTGCCTCCGTGCATATGCACTCACATTGACAGCACCATTACATGTGTCCCTTGGGTATAGAATGTGTTGACAAAACAGCATGAGATTATTACAGTCACCTCAGGTTCAGGCTCCTCCCCCAGGCACCCTCTGTGATTTATATTACACACAAAAAAACAGAATGTGTTTGCAAAATTTAGAAGAACCTGTCGCCCATTGTAGTTTGAGGTTTGCTGAGTGGGTATTTCTTTCAGGCTCAGTGGAATTAGTCAATTATAAAGGAACAATTCCACAAAAGTCCCCAAGTCCCAAGACACAACAGAGTTGCATGCCAAAACCATTACAGTCGGGCAAGCATGGGTCATGAGTTTGGATCAGTTTTGAGATTTCCACACAGCTTTTAACTTCATGCAAACATAACGGAGGTCGTGTAGTGAATGTCCCATGGATGACAGTTAGACTTAGACTTAGTTATCATTTTGTAGCATAACCTTTCATTACATTGCTTTTTAAAACTACATTTGCCTATAGCCCTAGATCAAAATTACTTTTGCTTTTTAATGGCTTTAAATTGTAATACTGTGTTTTCTTGTTTATTTACCGAAATTTTTTTTTAACTAAATCTGTTGCTGAAATTGCCTCTCTAGACCTTCAAAGAGCAATGCATTATTAACTTAACGTTGATTCCTCTAAGGGGCTTGAAGGGCAGCTTTACTGCTTTTCAGCATTTCTGTACATGTACATGCAGTGCACAGTGTGTTTTCTTGCAGGACAATGAGCAAGGTTAAAAGGAAACCTCAGTTTCTGGAGAACCATGAGTACAGCAGTTAAAATCTGTTCTCATATAAACAACATTTGTACGCTCAGTTTAGCTTTTTCAATGTCAGAAAATGACCAGATGTATGAAAGATAAATTAAGATTATTATTTCAAACTATTATCAGTTTATTGATGTGATTTGTATCACACATATGCTCCAAACTTGGTAACTGGTGAGGGGGGGATGGAAGTGGGTCGATGTTAGCTTGGGAGCTGCTGCTGGGTCATGCAGGATAAAATATGAAGTATATGCAGTCCTCTTATATTGTGTTGCATAGCTTCATTGTTGTGAGTGATTTTGGTGAAATCATTTGTTTTGTTTGTTTCCTATTCATGTTTTACTCCAGTCTGCAGGAACCACAAGAATAGTAACAGACTCGTGCCTCTGTTCATACCACAATGTAATTCACTGAATTGATAAACAGGTCATGCTTTATTCGTTATATTCCCAACATTATTGTCCACTTTGCATCACTGAGGTCTTCTTTGTATCGCCTTCAAAAAGATTAATTGGCCTTGACAGCAACATCAGCTTACTTTACGTCTCTGAAAATATTTTCATTCCACACATGAAGAACCCATTAATCTTAGCAGCTGGAGGTTGTGAGTAGAGTAGAATCTGAATGTGGGATTTGTTTGGTACTTGTTCTATTCAATCTGAAAAAATGAATTTAGTTATTTAGAATAAAAATGACAGGGATAGCAGGGTGGTCTTGTGTAAGTGTAGCATGTAGTGTGTGTGTGTGTACATTTTTAGCCTGTATACATTTTCTTTTTTTATTTGAGGGGCAAGAATGTTGCCATGGTAGAAGGCCTGCATTAACAAAGTAGATAAAGGTACAGTATGTGATTATATCACTGATTTTAAAACCAAAACCTATTTTAATGTTTACTTCCCATCATCGTTAAACACTGGCTTTAACATTTCAATGTTCAGCGTTGAAAAATAAACACTCCATAACCCCATTAGTAATAGGGTTGCTAAGATTTTGTCAACTATAGCATGATACATTTATGTGCTTAGGGATGAACACAACGTGGTATTCAAAGGATTGCTTCTTTCAGGGGCAGCATCAAATGAAATATTTTTTGTTGTATTTTAAGAACTAGCTAACTGATTACCATTTTGCTTGTTTTTATAAAGAAATGCTGAAAATAATCACAATATGTGATTTGATATGGCTGTGAATGTCATCCTCCAAACCACATTGGCAGTGTACTCTGGCCAGAGTTTCATATTATTCATGTGGGTATGACAATCCATTAAGGAATATTCACAGGATTCATCCTCTAATCAATCTAATCCTTTAATCACCCACAGACCAACTGCCAGGATCATGTGTACATGTGAGTCAGGTCTCAGAGAAACCATGACAGGAAAACAGAGAACGCACAGTCCACTGGCCAACACCATGGCCAACATTGTGCTGGAATGAAATGATGTAAATTACTTCATATAACATGGATAAGAAGATTTTTCATTTCTATATCTCTAATTTAATTTGTTGTGTACTTCAACAAAGACTGAGCACTGTAAAAGGGTAATGCTGATAAGACATACATCCTCTCAGCTAACAGAGCTCTGGGTAGCAGAGTTGCTCTTTGTTATTGATTTCTTGATGAAAAGTGCTTTTCAGGCTGGTATGAGACAGCTGGATATCTGCACGTTTTCAGCCCCTTGTTCTACCAAGTCATCGGCTCACCAAGATTCAACTGCTATAAAAATCAATACAATCACATCTTTGATGAGCAGAAAACAAAGTGAGTTCAGAGTTTCAGAGCAAGACTTGACAGGTGAAAAATACTGTCTGAAGTGTGCCCGATATCTTTTATATTTAAGGTTCGCTGTTTGCCAGCCAAGTCTTCTTCTGTTCCGTCTAACCAAAATGTACTTCCTTCTTGAAATTGACTAACATACAATATATAAGTATGGATAATGGTGTTTATAGATCATAAAATGCACAATATTGTCCAAAACCCACTCAGTATACATTGTATACTGTACTGTGATATAATAGATGGTCTGTGTAAATGTGAAATAGTTTTTGTTCTAAAATATCATAGATGAAATTTGATGTTACAATAATGAATTCAGAATGAGATTGTGTGTCCAATGCCATATGTTTTCCATTATTGTAATGGACAGTTTTCAGGATTGATGTGAAATACAAGTCAGTTTATTTCTGGTTATTAACTATTATATGAAACAGCTGGCATTATTCTCCTGTCTTCTCCAAATTCACAAATCCAGCTTGAACAGCACTGTTCCCTTCCCCACCCTTACCCCAGTGTTTCATATACATTCGTCTCAGGCAGGGCAGCATTTACACTCACTGAGCACTTACTTAGGTAGACCTGTACACCAGGTTGTTAATGCAAGTATTTATTCAGCTAATCACGTGGCCAACTAAATGCATAAAAGCGTGCAGATGCGGTCAAGAGGTTGTTCAGACCAAATGTCAAAATGGGGAAGAAATATGATCTAAGTGACTTTGACCGTGGAATGATTGTTGGTGCCAGACAGGGTGGTTTGCATATCTCAGAAACTACTGATCTGTCATTTTCACGCACAACAGACTCTAGAGTTTGCAGAGAATGGTGCGAAAAACAAAAAACATCCAGTGAGCAGTTCTGTAGTCAAAAATGCCTTGTTAATTAGAGAGGCCAGTGGAGAAGGGCCAGACTGGTTGAGGCTGATCAATAAGTCTAATGGATACCTAATAAAGTGCTCACTGAGTGTATGTTCGCAACCTATTTTGTCTTTTTCTGATCTATTTCCCCCTGCCAGGAGTTTCTCCTCATTTTCAGCAAAGCTAAGGAGATCCAGCTGCAGACCTTAGAGGACAACACTGCATATCCATCAGAAGAATTGTCTGTTTTGGCATGTAAGGCACTGCATTTTACAGTGGCTGTGTAATGTCACTGTGATCAGAGACAGAGAAAGAGAATGTTTTTTCTCCCTTGGATTTGTCGAGACGCTGCCTCTGTCCTCTGACACAGTACAGCACTTCAAATCTCCGTCTGAGACACAAAACACATCTTTTCTGCCACAGCATGTCAGAACTGCACCTGTCAGCCTCCTTCCAGCGGTTGCCTGGGCAACAGACTCCTTTTCACAATACTTATCTTTAGAAGCACTTTCCAAATCCTGAGGATACCTGAACAAGAGATACCAAACAAGCCATTTTTCTCCCTGGAGAAATGGGGAAATTCCTGCCTTTCTTTTGCAGTTTTCACAGGCTTTTGGACACTGCTGTGTGCCAGTTCTTCGCGGATTCGGCTCACATGTAACATACGACCTACATGTAAAAGTGCCTGTGGTCTGTTTGTTTGTTTGTTTGTTTGTTTCATATATAAGTACCCTTAGCCCATCACTGGGCTTGCCACAACTTCATCCCTTCTAATCAGAGTGTCTGTAAGCCTCAGGTCCTGCCTTTTGGAGATGGAGGGAATGGCCAGACAGCCAGCCTAGGCCCCTGATGCGCATTACATGGGCATGACGTTAAGATAGCAGCATTGTCACAGCAGCCATGAAGCACAGAACAACACACAGGCACAAGCTGATATCTTAATTGCTATGAAATTGCTAACATATCATGGGTGGAAAAGTTTAAGTCTGCTGTTTCAGAAGAAAGTTAAAAACACAGTTAAAAACAATGTAATTAGGTTTTTCCCCAAATAAAGAAGTAATAAAATTGTTAACTGGAATTTACCAGAACCTTCCGGAGAACTTCTTCAGGAATATCTCATTACGCGGTGCTAGTAGTACTTCAATCAAATGAACAGTTACACTGAAAATGATCAATGATTCTAGCTCTGAGGTCGCTGGCATTAGTGAGATACAAGACATTATACATGTTAGGCTTAGTTAATGCATGTTTAATTTTGTGGCATGTGACTTGAGGAGGCCTGAAACTTAGGAAAAAAGTCACAGAGAAAAACTGTTCTCAGGTCTCACAGCCCCACCTTGTGTTTAGCACTGGTACAAGATAATTACCTCAAGCAGATTTATTCATTCTGCAATCACACCACTTTGACTAATTTGAAACCAATTGACTAATCTAAATTGTAGACACATATCTCAACTAATGCATCTTGTTTACCACTTCAGAGTCTCCAAAATGTTTCTGCATGTAAATGATGAGGATGACATCAAGACAGCATATTCACAAACTGTGTGTGGACTGCCTATCTGAGAGTCTGATTCCCTCGGAATATCAGCCAATTAAATGCACACACACACACACACACACACACACACATTTGCGTGCACGCACACACACACACCCACACACACATGTTTACACACACACACACAAGCACACAGACATGCATGCACACCCATGCACACACACCCAGTAACCATGTTTCCATTAGCATTAGCAGTCCTTCTTTGTATGCACATATATTAATATGCATAGAATTAGTCATCTTCTACAAGCACATACTTACTAGTGGTCTGATTCACCTACATAAACACACAAACCATTATTGTTAACTAATAATGCCCTCTAGTGGTCATTAAAACATGGTTCAACATGAGAAACAAGATTTTCCTGGAGGGGGACAAGAGTATGTACAGTATATACCACTACAGGCACCAGGAACAACACACAGGCTCTCTGAAACGCCTTTATGCATTCTTTCTAATTTATATATTAAAGATGGAGGGAACTGATTATAACACAGTGATACATAATCAGTTCTCCCAGTCATGCTGCTCTTAAACAAAGCAAGCATGTAAGGCCATAAGACACATCAGATACCATTTCCATAGTGGCTTAGAGTTCACATTTTTAGATTTCAAACACAGTTAAAATGTGATTAATCAATATGAAGGCACAGCACTGGTGCAAATAAAATCACAGAATCAGAATTTTCAAGGTTGCTTTTGAATAAACACTTGCTAGGCCAATTAGCTAGATAAGCATTTAAGTAGTTTATCAGGCCAGCCTCCAAAGAGGTCAGGAGTATAAGCACTGCATTAATGTTTCATGATTTGGCCTTTCGCTATATTTCCATTCAATGTTGCGGCTCAGGTCATAAATACTTTATCATATCTGTCTGAGCAACTATGTACAGGAGTTATGTAAATCAGGTTTCAAGAAAGTGAGAAAACATTCAATCAGTACCTGACCATTCAATGGTAGCAAAATAATGATAGCTCTACTAAAACTATATTTGGAACTCTACATGCAATGTTTAGGGGTTGGAAAGTGTGTTTAGTCGTCTAGGTGGTGTAAAGATTCTGAATCCATACAGGACTTACATGACACCCACACCCTATCTCTGAATAATGTTTTGTTTTGATGAAACAGTTACTGTCAGCAAGGCAGAGGAAGAGCTGAGCATAGTAAAGGAAAAAAAAGGATGAATTTTAATTGTATGGCGCAGTATTTACAGTGCAGCCTGTAAGCATTTGGACAGTGCTATAATTTCTATTTTTCTATTTTTCTATGAGGTTAGCGTACAGACTGTCACCTTTAATTTCAGGGTATTTCCATCCATGTCAGTTCATCTGTATGGGAATTACACCCCTTTTTATAAACACCCAGTGACCACTACCACTCTAAATTAGGTAGACTTATACACCAGCTTGATAATGATATCTAATCAGCCAATCATGTGGCGGCACCTCGATGCATAAAAGCATGCAGACACGGTCAAGAGATTCACTTGTTGTTCGGACCAATAATGAATGAAGAGGAAATGTGATCTAAGTGACTTTGACCATGGACTGATTGTTGGTGCCAGACAGGCTGGTTTGAAACCTCCTGGGATTTTCCTGGGAACAGCCTCTATGTTTTACAGAGAATGGTGCGAACAAAAAAAAAACATCCAGTGAAGGGCAGTTCTGTAGGCAAAATGACTTGTTAATGAGAGAGGTCAGAGGTCACGCATCACAACAGTGTTATGCAGAAAAGCATTGCTGAACACACAACAAATCAAAACCTCAAAGTGGATGGCCAACAGCAGTAGAAGACCAATAAGTCTAAGAAATAAATTTAATAAGTGCCTAACACAGTGGAAGTGGAAGATTTTTATTGTTCCGTCCTCTTGTGCAAGTGTTCATGAGAACAGTACCTTCTCATACCAAGAATTTAGACCAATTCAGCCCATCCCCCACCCGAAGTCAAGCATGTATAAGTGTATGCATGAACATAACATGCAACACCTCCAGTACTCAGTCTTACGGACTGTCATTGACTGTCTTCACTGAGACTTTTTTTTTGTCAAAGGGTCTTTTTTGTCAGAGGGAACATTTGCACAGAGAAGGACAAAACAGAAGACATCCCAGAGGGAGTACTGCAAGGGTTGTCTTGTGAGGTCCCTCAAACCTGACAAGCTGTTTTTAACCTCAAATGACACAGTGGTTATAGCGTCAGTCTCCATTTGAGCATGGCTTATAATATGCACCACATAAAATGCTTCTGTTCTCCTATTATGCCGCAGATAGCAGTTGTGTCAAGGGTCTATACAGAGAGTCTCATCTGTCTCAAGACCTTTTTTCCTGAGCTCCACACGCTCTTTTTTCTGTTTGACACTGTAACCTGGCCATCCTGTTTTTGCAGTTAATTAGTGTTTACATCTTGCCTCTATAGTTCTGATTGTGCAGGCTTCTGCAGGATGCCTGGAATTGTGAGGGTGAAACAGCCCCGGTTCTAGACTGCTGTGATTGGGGGGGCAGACAGAAATTTGGGGGGGGGGCACCTTTTTATTTAGGGCACTGTGTGTGCCATACAGTTCCTAGGCTTTTTCCTCTCGTTTGCATATATTTGTGTGTGTGTGTGTGTGTGTGTGTGTGTGTGTATCCTTGCAACCACACAATCAAAGCAATTGATTATTTTAAGTCAATGGTCAAAGTTTGGGGGGGGGGGCACAGCAAAAATTTGGGGGGGCACAGCCCCCTCTGGCCCCCCCTAGATCCGGCCCTGTGGTGAAATGTATGAAAATAGTCTTTGATACAAGCTGAGAATCTGCATGTGAATTGTTTGATTAGAAATTTGACATGAGGAATACTGAGACAAATCATGAAAAAATATGTATTTGTCCCAAACATTATGGAGCACACAATAAATAAAATGGTTATTCAATAGTTTTACAGTTTTTAGATTGCAATGCTCGTATTGTCATTGAGACAGGTGTCTTTCTTTTGCTGAAAGCCCTGATGTATCTCCTTTTTATTTTGTGAATATACTTAAATGCTCAGTGATAAGATAATGTTCCAGGACACACAAAGCATTTTAGCATTTTTAAATATTGCTTGCACCCTAGTGTACACCCTAGTGTAGGCTTAGTGTGGCAAACTGAGCATTTTAAAAAGATGCTTTGTATTATTTGTTGAAAAACTCAGATTGAATAATAACATTAATTGTATAGAATATACATCTCAGAATGCCTGTTATGAACAAAATTACATGAGTAAGCGACAATTTGAACAGAATTCCAATTATACAGTCCCTCTGAAAGGATTATTGTGAAGAATTTTATTTGTTTCAGAGACAGCACTATTAACACTGCATCTTATTATTAAGAATATATTTTTTATTGAAAGTGTATTATCTTGCAAGTATCTCTTCTCCCATGACATATACATACAAATGTTCAAGGGTAAACAAAAAGAATCAGATAAAGGAGCAAGTCTCTCCTTTCATAACATCTCTCGACTCTACCCTAGCATGTTAACCGTGGTATACTGTATGTACAGTATTTAAATGTCGTAAAGACATAGGTATGTCTCTGAAAACTGGAGATTGCTGCTTTATATCTATGAACCATTTATTCCATAGTGAGTTGATTGAAGAATATTAGCAGGCGAGTCTAATTTAGAGCTGGTAGATTGCCAGTCTAAATTGCCTGAAAGGTTATTATTACCACAACACCTTTGGTTCTTTTGTTTATCAAGAATAAGCTTTGGGGATATATAACAAATAAGGTGATGTAAGATGTTGAAATAAAGTTCCTGTTAGAAATGGTACAAAAACAATAAGAACAGATCATAAGGTTAACATGTCAGTGCCTGTGGTTGCATTTGTCTATTTTAGAACACATTGAGTGGTGCTTCCACAAGATACCTTGCCCCAAGACTCAATTTTAGAGACTGTGAGGTCTAAACTGAATAAAAAATATGGCACAACCCAAGTCATAATTTTCCCCCTGCCATTTTTCCCCAGCCTTTTTATTTATCAGATAACAGTAAGTGCTGCCAAAACTCCTATTCACATTCTGACGTGACATTTCAATTTGCTCTGCTTTTGTAATTTGTGGTCCACAGTTGGGTCAGACTGTCAATTCAGATTAGTAGTTGAAATGGTAGGGTGCTTGTAAAGTTATTCACTTCAGAAAACCAGGCTGCTCTGCTGTGACCTCCCTCCAGTTTATCACTCCTTTCTTTTCCTGGAAAAAAGCCAACTCTGCTAAAAAGCAAAAAAAACTCAGCATAATATGTATCATCAATTTGTGCAAAAATGAATAAAAACCAATGGTCCTAGTTTTTATACAGGTTTATAATAGCACGTTTTCTTGCTGGTGATAGAACAGCCTTCATTCTTTGCGCTCAGAGATTTATTTCACGGTGTTGTTCTGTTGATTTGACGTGAATGCTTTGTAAAGATTCAGTAATCAATCTATTTTGCTCTGAATTAATGCCCTTGAAGGTATAATTCCTGTTCTATCCCAACTGTCATTTTTTAAATGCTGAACAGGACAGGCTACATGGACTGCTGGGGGTGCCATGATGAAAATAACAAAGTTACGGATTATTAGGTTCCAAGTTGCGTATTCAGCTAAACCCCATAGCCATGAAAACACTCCCACACTCAGTAATCTGCAGGATATTATTTTAGACACCCTCATCCAGAGTGTCTGACAATGTTTACTTAATATGAATTCACTGGCTCATTTTTACAGCTACATTCTTACTGAGACAACACATCTTGCTCAAGGGTACTGCAGTGTTCCACCCAGGATTTGAACATTATTATTACATTACAGTTTTAATTTTCTTAGCAGACAGCCTTCCCCAGGGTGAGTTACACAGCTTACATTTTCACATATTTAACAGCTGGATATTTACGAAAGTAACTTTGGTTAAGTGTCTTTCTCAAGGGTGCAACTGAAGTGCCCCACCTGAGGATCAATCATTCACCTTTTGGGATATAAACTCAACCACACTAAAACACTAACCAACAGCCCACAGCTTGCTTTCAGATCAATAATCCAATGACATGCAGTATACATTATACCTTATCTAAAGTCAAATTATGTCTCTTGTTCTTATTTAGCATCAATCACCACAACATTGCGTCCCAACCTGATGAGACACAAATTGCTGATTCTTTTCCACTTATGAACCTCAGTCCACAAAATTCTTTTCATTCAGTGCATTGCATTAGTTTCACCACCATTTCCTTAATGGAGGGAATGAGATCAGCTACATGGAGAGCTTTTTTAGCTTACTTCCACCACCCATTCACACAACACATTCCTACATTAATGGTAAGCCTATGGGTATGGAAACAGCTAGGTGTGTTCAATCTTAGAACATATTGTCCATTACAGAAGGTAGGGAGCAATACAGTGATATTGGTATTGGTATAAATACATGTGATGTATGGGTCCCACCAGAGATGCTGCAGTGTTTAAACCATTGTCATCCTAAAGGAGTAAAGGAGAGACCAAGGGTTAAAGTGTAATGCAGAACATCAATGAGACTGTACAATGACTGAGCAAATGCTTAAATTCCAGGCAATCAAACTCAAAATGTTATTACCAACTGCAAAATGTCTCAAATTTGCTATGAATACAACACATCTATTGATTAACACCACAAAAGCTTCAGAATATCCAATTTGCTGTTTTTATCACAGGCAAATTGATTTTTCAGAGATGTGCTTAGAATTTAAGACTTTGGCCTTCTCTAAGCAAATATATTGATTAAATATTCATTCTTATGATTAGCAGTGCGCAGGGAACAGAAAAATAAAACCGTTTAGCAGTAGTTGAAGTGCAAATGATTGCACAGTTTATGTGATTTAATGAACTTTAATATGAATGATATATCAGTTTTACTGTTGCATAAGTTAATCAAAGACTTGTATGCTTCAAACCATTGCAATGAGCATTCTATTCCTTATTGGTGTACTTTGTGGATCAGAAATTAGAAGCTACATTTCAGTGCTAAGGACTTTGTGAAGTGTTGCCAATTTCACAGGGTAGCACTGGGCACTGGGGAGCCAGTGGCTTCTACAGTCCACTAAAATGCCTTCTTTAATGTGTCATTGAAATTACCATTGAATTAGAATGTGGAATGTTGGATCAGGTGTCAATCAACTTCAGACAGAAAGAATCCTGGATCACCAGCACCAAGAATGGGAACCACTGGAAAAGTAGAATGTTGTAGGAAATTGTATTGATAGGCCCATGCAAGGGAACTTGTTGTAAGTAAAAAAGAGTTAAGTAAAAATCAATATACAAGTAAGAAGATGGGGAAACTGTGTTGTGAAGCTTTAAACCTTGGTCCTAATTCACAGCAGCAATACAAAAAAAAAAATATATATATATATATATATATTATGGCCTCTTGGCTAATGAAACAAATCTCAGTTTAGCAGGCTATATAAATCCTTCTTTCACTGCAGAAAAGGAGATTGTGTTTTGTAGCTCAAGTTGTCTACACAACACCACCCAGATGGGTGCTAAAGCTTGGTGGTGGACAGAGAGAGTTATTGTAGTCGGAGAACATTTAAATGTATGTGTATGCATGTGTGTGTGTGTGTGTGTGTGCGTGGGTTGTCATTATTATTAATAGAGTTTGAAATGCCCCAGGGTTTTCAGGGCTGCAGTTGAAACATGTAAAGACTGGTTTCATCACGCTGCAGCTGTGCTGGGATGTAGCAATATTAGATTTCATCGCAAGCATTTTATGAAAACACAGAGTCTCCATGGATTACACAATGCCTCGCCTTCAGACTTTGAAATGGGGAAACCGGCTCTGTCGAGTGTTGAGAAGGCTGTCCTGCTTCATTTTAACAATAGACTATATTAGCTTGAATAATAGACAATCTTCCCCAAAGCAACTCTTAGCTTATATGATCCGTGTATACAGTTGGATATTAACTGGTGTGATTAAGGTTCAAGAGCATTATAGCAATGCCCAGTCTGGGAACCAAACATGCTATTTTCAAGTCACAAGTCTTGGTCCAGACCCATATTACTGGTTGTCTCCTACATTATCCTGCAGTGAGTCACCCTAGCAGGGAAGTCTGGAATGAGAACCATCAGAGTTCACAAGCTGTAGGGCTTCCACAAGCTTGGCTGACAATCGCATGATTAATAAAGTATAATAAAGTTAAAATGTTCCTAATAAAGTGCTGGGTGAGTGCATATATATTATATACAGTATGTGTAACAGACAAACACACACACACACCTGTGTAAATGAGTTTAATATGATCCTCTATCATAATAATAACTGGATTATTTTCTCTTTCTCCATGGGCGTTTGAATGAGACAATGCTGGATCATTTCCATGATACTGCATTTAGTGCTACATTCTGGATTTATGGACAGTTGCAGTTGAGGGAGTTAGACACCGTCCACAGCTCATTTTTCCATCTGTGTCAGAGTCATCAAAAGTCATCAGAGAGTTTATAAATTAGCAGATCCAGCTGCTGCAGAAACCCAGAAAGTAATCGACCAATCAGGATCTTTTCTGTCATTCCACTTGCTACAAGTGGCCAGATATACAGTAGCTATGGGCTAGCAGCTGTTTAAGGTGACACCAGGTTTCTATGGTTCATAGTAACAGATACACACACCTTTGGGAATATGAGAAATGAACACATTGTTTTCAGTGAAAACAATTGTATTTGATTTCACTGGAGTATTGTTGATTCTTCCTTTACAATTTCTGTATCATTTTTTAAAAGCATAACATTTGTTTAGAATAAAATCAAGCCAGTCCGATTCACTTGATTCAAACCTGTCCGGCCAGCACCCAATATCCCACAACTTCATGCCATGTATTGAAACATGATCAGCAATGTATATATTGAAAGAAAAAAGTTTACAACCCACTTCACCCAATGCTCCAAGTTGTTACCCTTAAACCCCTTAAAGCGTTTACCCAGCTAAGCGTTGCCCTGATTGTCCATAACAGACAGACCTTGTGCATTCCTGTGGCTGTCCCATTCATTTTAGTGCAGTAATGAGAGAGAAGGGTGAGCAGAGGCATCGCCTGGGTACAATTGTCCTACATTTGTGCAAGGTATTTACATCACAAAGCCATTCTGTCATTCTGCACACTGCAGCACAGCACTGACCTTGAGCCCTGACAGGAAGTGCTGGGGCAGAATCCACTGCTATTCACACCAGCCCACAGGGCACTGCTGGTCCCTCCATCGCCACCACGATTGTTATGCTGATCTGAGGGCCACACGGGGTAAGCCAAAGCCTGCGCAGATTTAGGTCTGAATTCATCAACGTTCAAAAAGGAGTGTGGAGGCATTGCCTGAAGAGGAGTGTGCTGTCCAAATTCAATATTCGTCTCAGTAAATAGAAAGAGATGTTTTCAGTTATCATAAATTAAACATTCCCGCCTTTTCATCAGGGGACAGTATGCACAAATCAGGGAAGATGGTCATTAACCTTGTACTTATTTTTGGGAAATAATAACTGATGGACATTGTACAAGACAAACGTTACTAACAAAATATGCATGAACCATATAAGCATTATTGTGTGACGTACAAACAGCATTGAACCTTTGGAATAAGCTCACAGCTGTGGGTGCTAAGCTTATTCAGTAATTATGTCGCTGTGTAATGCATACAAACTCAATCAAAATATCATACTCTTCCAATGAATATATAAGTTACAAGAAACTAAACAGCAGCATATCAGAATGGTCATTTTGGGTTTCTCCTTGTTCTGAAGAGATCTCTGCAACATTCATTTTCCAAAACCCGATATGATCCATACTTTTAAAATACATTTAATACACTATTTCCGTCCGATTCGGGGTATAGTTTGAGATTGATGGTCTATAATCCTATATTAGTCAACATTAATCGAGCGCACAAGACCGCGCAGCGCGCTCAATGTTTGGGAGCGCGCGCGGAGGCGGTCCGGTTACCTCAGTTTCTCGCGTCCTCCGTTTTTTTCAGTCGCTTAAGAAAAGAGAGCTAGGAACGAACGAGCGGGTTGGTAATCTGGAGATACTTTACATCGGGGTTCAAAACATTGATTTTTTGCAACGACAGCCGCTTTACAGGTAATATGACCGCTTCTTTTTGTGACTGTGCTTCGAAAGTGTTTACAAAGTGGGAAATGCCCCGTGGAAGTGGGCGTTTTCACACGGAGGGGGATGTGCTGTGTCTTTGTGCAGAGCCAGAGGCAGCTCTCATTGTGGTCACTGGAGAAACGCAGCGAGCAGAATTTGCACATATTCCAAGGTGCTTGCTTTTTGGTGCCTACATCGTATCGACCGAGTTGTCTTAGATTCCATGCTTCTTTGAGGGTGAGATTCCAGACTAATACGGGCTATCGGGCTTTTATTTCGTGCGGTAAAAATTTCAGGCCTCCTTAAATAATGATCAGTACATATGATACAGTGCTTATCCTGCAGTTTGATGTTCCTCCACGGCGTTTTGACAGCTCCGCATGAAAAGAGGGGTATATTTACACAACAAAGCGGGGGTGGAAGGGGGGCGAGGGGTGCTTGGGATTGAGATAGAGATTTTTCGCTCTAGATATCTCAACACAACGATACAGGCTTCTGGTTCAAACTTAACTATATTTTTAATTGACTCTACATGTCTCTGCAGTTACATTAACTTTACAGACCAGCTCGTAAGACATATGTGATATGAGCTATCGCTGTTTTGCGTGTGTATCTATAGGCTGTAGTTTTTTTTTTCAAAAGGTATTTCGAATATTAGTTTTGAAAAATACTAATCTGAATATTTAGTAACTGTCTTTGCTAAATATTGCAAATTAGTGCGCGAATGCAAATAAACATTTTGTTTTCAAACAGTTTACTTAAGTTTTCCAGCTATCTTATGTCGTCTATAAACAGTTGGTGTCTTGAGATTGTAGCTACCTGCTTGATTAATTTGATGAATAGCTAACCGTAAGATCACCCTCTGGATAAATAGCTAAACGTGCCTGGCTTACTATTAATTAGTAAAAATAGATGTAAAATGTTCAGAAGCCTATCCTCAAGCCAAAATATTGAGTTGAAATCTACGCTTAAACACGTGAGGAAGATAATTTTGCTCCTTGCTTGAAATAGATATGTCCCTTAGTCTATGATAAACAGGAATAGCTACACGTATGATGTTCATCTGCTTTAAAGATTTGGAGAAGTGAATTTCCTTTCATAGCAGCAACACGGCGTCGCTGTTTAAAAGTGATACGATTTTAGAAGTGTTGTGAATCAAATTGATCGCCAGTATTTTTTAATAGTATGTTATGTTGTTGCTAAAACGTGTTCATAAAAAATGTCGATATTGCTTTGACGGCAACATCGTAGCTGTAAATTTGACAGGTCTATTGCTGCTGAGATACATGCTTCAATTTCGCAGATAACTACAAATAAAAAAGCCTTTGTCATGGGATCCAGACATAACCCACATTGTCCGCATCTGTGCATTCGCAGTTTATGTTGTAGTCAAAATTACTAATGCTTGATCATTTGGAGCTCCAGGTTATTTTGTACTACTGATTACGACTTATTTTACTTTTAACTTTAGCTGATAGTATTTTCCTTTGTATCAGTGTGGTAACGTCCCACAGGGAGTGGATGGAAGTAACATACGCTCACTCACCAGTTTATTAGGTAGACCGCTTGTTAATGCAACTATTTAATCAGCCAACCATGTGGCAGCAACTAAATGCTTAAAAGTATGCAAATGTCCAAATGTCAGAATCGGGAAGAAATGTGAACTTTGACTGGGTGGTTTGAATATCTCAGAAACTGCTGATCTCCTGGGATGTTCACTTACAAAAATCTTTGCAGAGTTTGCAGAGAATGGTGTGAAAAAATAACAAAACATTCAGTGAGCATCAGTTCTCTGTGCAAAAATGTGTTGTTAATGAGAGAGGTCAGAGGAGAAGGACCCGACTGGCCAAAGTCGACAGGAAGGTGACAGTAATGCAAATAACCACACATTACAACAGTGGTATGCAGAAGAGTATCTCTGAACACACGATGCGTCACATAAAACCACAAAATGGATCGGCTACAGCAGCAGAAGACTTAATAAGTCTAATAAATAACTAATAAAGTTTCTCTTGAGCAAAAAATCAAGAAACATGCACAGATGTTGATGTGTCAATACAGTGTTTCACTGCTGTGTAGTTGTATTGGTGTTGGAATGGAAGTTCTTGGGAGAAATGTAAAATGTTAAAATAAGGCCAGATCAGATCTTTTGCACAGCTGATAATGTCGCTTTTGAAAAAATGTTTGAAAAAAATGTGAACTCCAGCAGATGGATGAAGGTTCCAGACGCTGGAGTCTGTAAGCATATCTCCGGTGTTGTCAGATGAGAGATTGGCCCAGCAGAATGCATGAAAGCTGGGGTTGTGACCAGAGTGTGGTATGGGTGGTGTGATCACAGGGCCAGGATGTCCAGTGAGGTGCAGAGACCAGACGACAGCCCCAGCACAAGCGGGGGCAGCTCGGATATCGAGCAGCGCGAGGCTGCTCCTGCGGAGCAGGAGCGAGAACAGACACAGCCCAAGAAGAAGGAGACCAAGATCTCCAGCAAGACGGCTGCCAAGCTCTCCACCAGCGCCAAGAGGTAACGCTGCACTCCTGCTTCACACGTTATCTCAGGTGGTGAACGCTGTTCTGTGCAGCACTCCTGTACCAATGACATGAGGGCCTAAGCAATACCCAAAATTGTCATCTCTGCTGTAACCAGTGTTGCACAGTGTACAAGTCAATTACATTGGGTAGCAGTGAGAAACTGCTCTTGTAACCTTAAGGCTGCATCCATGGTCCAAGTAAATGTTGCATAAATGCATGATATGTAAAAAAGTGAGATATGCAAGTGACCCTGGGCAAGGGCATCTGTAGAGCAAATACATGATGTATCAATAAGAGCATTTAGCGAGGTTGGGTAAAGAGGACGGCACCCCAAAGGTATCAGAGATGTGTCCTGTTTTGTTCTCAGCCTGCCCTTGCTCATGAGAATCGAAATCTTTGGGAGAAATACTGCAAGGATGGAATTATGCAACCAGCTGTGTGGTGAAACTCTCAGGCCTTAGCACTTTTATGGCCGCCCATGTAATGTGCTTGTTCCCGTGTGTGCGCCGCTGTAATCCGTCCCCACTCTGTTAGACTTTGAAGGAGAGTTTAATGTTGTGATGGGCATTGCGTTGATTTCGCTGTTGCCTCGTGCTGTGTGATTCATATGTATTCCACATTAGTGGGAATATTTTAAAAATTGCATGTCGTTATTGTGCATTGTCATTATCTTACCTCATTCCTGACATCATCAGTAAACCTTTCTCTTTTCCAACCCTTCCCTTTCCCAAAAGACTTTTATCTCAAAGCACAATATTGTCACGTGATGAACTTTCACACTTGGATTCTAGTGTGGGTTTGGGAGAAAACATGGGCTAGCTCTTACATTATACATTATAACCCTGTCATAATCAATAATAATGTCTGTATCATGTATAAGTACAAATGTCCTTGTTTTCACTACTCAATGAATGAAGAAAAATCCATAAATCTTATCAAAACATTCAAGTAGTTTAAATTTGATGTAGCCATACCCTGGAGTTATGCTTGTTGCATTGAGCTTTAATCTGTACATTTCTGTTTATCTCCAGTTTACATGTGATCAGTAATAATCTGCAACCTTTGTTTGCAGGATTCAAAAGGAATTAGCTGAAATCACACTCGACCCCCCGCCGAACTGCAGGTAAGGGCCAGCAGGCCTTAATCATTTCGAAGCAGTGTCTTGTTTCTCAACCAACCTTTCTCTGTGCCTCTGCCATGCAGAGCAGTCTGCAGTCGATTAGACCTGCCGGTCATAACATGAATAAAAGAGAGAGGTTTTCCAGCACAGGACAAGTGGATTCTGCACCAGCATGGGCCTGAATTAGTGGCTTTTGTGGGTTGAAGAGCTGTCATTAGACGCAGTAGTGAATCAGTCGTTTCTAGCGCTGAAAGTGTACGTAGCTTCTGTTTGCTGAAACGTGGGGTTTCGGAACTCTTTGTGCAGCAGTGACTGCTGAAAAAAGTAAATGTGGTTAGCGTGATTGCTATGCCACATGCTTTGCACCTTGACTTCATTACCATTTGAAGAGGAGAGGTGACAATACAGAGAAAGGCATTAGTAATTTGAAGTAAGAATTATGTGCTATTGTCCACTGGCAAATCTTGACTAATATAATGTGCAACATAATTGGGCCCATGAACTTTTATTTTCTAACAGTGGAGCTTTTCATTCTGTATTTTGTGTGGTTGTCAAAGTGCTGGCCTGTGGGCCAGTACCTTTTTAGTGTGAAACAGTTGTGCCTTTTAGCAGTGGCATTTACTTCAATCACCTCCATAAAAAGACAGATGCAGGAATTTTTCAGAATTGTAGAACTGTAAACATGGTAACTGCTCCTGGACACAGGTGCCTGATAAGTGCATGAATAATGGTAAAACATGATAATAACAGTGTGGCCACCAAGGCTGATATATTCGTCATCCAGAGCTCAGCACAGATGGGAAAAGTGATTTTAGGAAAACTAAATTGCGGTGAACAACGTAACGGCACGCTGTGTGAAAGATTGGTTTGCTGGAAGGCTTGCCAATTTTGTGAGGAATGGATTTGCTCTGATGACGGCAGCAGTTGGGCCCTTCAGACAGGTGCAATAACTCTACCCTAGTTGTGACTTGTCATTTAACTTGTGTTTTTGATCTTTGAGATTTTTTTTCCACCCTGAAAAATGTGAAGGGTAAGAAATGCTAAGAGAAAGAACGTCTACCTATCTGCTCTGTCTTGTTTGCGATAGAATTGCCTGAGATGAATTCACAGACATTGTGGCTGCAAAGAAATGTGCCTGTTCTCTTGTCAATATTTTGCCACAACATATTGTTGACATTTAAATACACAGTGCTTGAATCTTCATTTTTGTTTTTCTTCGTTTGTCTTGTGATCTCAGCTCCAGTCATCCAGCATGGCTAGTGTCTACGGTTTCCCAGACGCTTACCACTTTCTTTTATTTTTTTGCTTGCCTAAAAATTCATGACACTCGTCAGACTCCCGTTCCTGGAGAAATGCATGTCCTTGGAAGCGTTTTTTTTGAAGGTGGTGTTTATTCTTTGGGGAAATTATCGCAGACAAAGGTTATTGTGCATCTCTGTGGCCGGTGGTTCTCTGAGGCAGGGAGACGGCAGAGTGTGGCGGGTGCCAGACACATCGGCATCGCGGCTGAATAACAACACAGCGCTCCGCTGGGACCGTCTCTGATAAAGCCGGCCCTTATTGACTGGAATATTACAGCTTGACACGTCATTGATTATTCTCCTGTTTCCAGCGTGAGTGTAATTACTTGTGCTGCTGCTTTCAAAAGGCAAATCGGTAGAAAAAAAGCATTATTCACCAAGTGACTTCTTTTTTCTTTTTTTTTCTTTTTTACTGCAACTTGAGTTGGATTGGTCGGGACCCTTTTATCCCAAGTGCTAGAGTGAGACATTCTGAATTCTATAATCTCTGTGTGAAGGAACTGTATCCACTGGAACTGCAGCCCTTGTTGTTAATTTTGTGTGAGGAAATGTGTGTCTTCAGTTTGCTTGCTTGTTCAGTTCAGCAGCCACCAATCCCATCACTATGATAGTATGTGAGTAAAGTAACACTTGCTTAAATCCACCTGGTGAAGCCATTGAGCAGATTAGACAGCACACAGGCCGCAGTGCCCAGTGGAGGTTAGCTCAGGGAGGCTTGAGTTCAGACTTGCGCTGTGTGGTTTTATGTTTTTTGCTCTCTCATAAGGATACTCGACTCCCCTGTGGCTTTCTCAAAAGAGGAACGAGAAAGTTTTCAGTTTCATTCTTGTCTGCTACAATCTGTCCGTCTTCCAACTCTGACCTAATATGTTTTGAAATCATGTGGTTTCCCCCATGTTCCATGGCGACCTGTTAAATGATATCAAATACTCAATTTGACTTTGCTTCCTAAGGACCACATGCTTGGTTGTTTCAGATGTGGTGAAAGACATCAGCCTAAACACCCACTTAACGTGTAGCGCAGTCCGTCAATGGGCTGCCTCTCGAGCCACATGCGAATCCCCCCGCTCCGGGTGCGATTCCTGTCATGGACTTGTCTCCGTTGTGATTCATTCTCTGTCCTAGAACCCACTTTGTATTTTCGGTTTCTTTCTCGCTTTGCTGGAAGCATTGTGCCATTGACAATTTCCTGTACAAACAAATGAATGCAAAGCCACAATTTCTACACTAATCACTGTGTTGGCTATTTGTGGCAGGCCCACAGGTATGGTACATTTGCCCGTGTTGATTGGTAGGGAATGAAAACAGTATCTGTAAGAGAAGATGTTCTTCTCGTTTGCTTGACCAAAGCACATAATATGCCCTTGTATCAGATCCCTGTCTACAAGACATCTGTCTAGATGTTTACGAACATTCACACCGAAGCGGAAAGTGCTATTTTGGCCAGGGTCAGCAGGATGCTTCATCAGCTCTCAGGCAGGGGTATATTGTACTGCGGGTGTACTGGTTGTGTTTTGTGTTTTCACATTTATGCTCGCATGCTTTCATTCCTCGCTTTGCTTATCTTAGAGCAGTTTCATATTTGCGGAGAGGTGTCTGACCTCAGCGTTCTTCTCAATGACAGGGCCAACGTAAATCTGTTTGTTATGATAGAGATAAATTGGGTGCTGTTATCAGTTTGTAGGTTTTAGTTATCAGACACTAGGAAAGTATTCTGCAGTACACCTCATTATGTTCTCTGTAATGGGCTCATTTAAAAGATGTGTCCCTCTAGGCAGGAAAATAATGTTCTCATTAATATCAACACTTTATAGATTTCTTAATTCGCTCATTTTTACTCACACCGTAGTCATAAATATGTCATTCCCAATGGGGGGGAAAAAAACAGGGAAAAAAGCGAATAGACAGATTGTTATGCATTTGTTAAACCTGGATTTCAGAACAGTGAAGAGAAAGCTATTGTTGAGGATGATCATATTTTCTTGCATTCCCCTGGCAGCGTTATGATAACAATTGTTCCTTGTTGACAGTGTAAGCAATACTGAGTCAGGGGGAGATCTGTCACAGTGCTGCTCGTTCTGCCTTATGCCTACATGGCCTCTGTGATCCCTGGATAACCGCACAACTTGTAATGTGCTCCACGTGTCCAAAAGGAATGACCCTATTGTCAATACAACTGTGGTGCCCGTTCTAATTCTGTAAGGCAACTGGTATGAATTTGTGAACACCAGAAGTTAATGGCAGCTATGGTGCAATAATCATAACAGAAATGGTGTGCTGCTTTTATTACCTTATCATTGTGATTTGACTTGAGTCACAGGGATATTAGCTACATTTATTCCACTGTAAAACATATTTTTCTTTTCTCTGTGACCTTTTTTGAGACTTTCATTTTGTTTCATTGCAAATGACACGTTGAGTACATGGCTTCAGCAAAGGTTCTCGAGGCAGGTCATGAGATGGTGATGCATTTGCTCTCTCTCCCCCTTTCTCTCTCTCTCTCTCTCTCTCTCTCTCTCTCTCTCTCTCTCTCTCTCTCTCTCTCCCTCTCCCTCTCCCTGTCTCTCTAATGCACACCCTCTCACCGTCTCATTTTGATATGAGCTCATTAAATACACTGTCTGTACTGTCGTAAAGACTGTCTGACCTTCCAGTCCTTGTTTGGAAAAAGACATTTCTTCAATAGTAAGCTACTTAACTTCAGTTTGCTTGCTGGCAGTGGCTAGCAAGCCAAACTTAATAAAGTCGTACCTCATCAGAACTGCATGCATCTTGGTTATGCTCTTGACCTACTTCCATGCCATTGTAACAGCTGCTTGTTTAGACATAATTTACTGGAACCATCATTTTTTAATGCTATCAACATGCTGAAGTAATGGATAGTTGTTGGCTAAGTGAAGCCACTAGCTTTGCTGGAAATTGTAATAAGCTATGTTGTGTGTTCCATGTGCGAAAGTGGCTATTAATTGCTGCTGTCAAATAAAGATAATGTATTTGGCCATATGCTATTGTCTGACCATATGCTCCCAGTGCCTGCGCAACAAACTGTTTTACATAGAATGAGCCATTATGAAATCGGGTGTTGTCTGTTTGTAAACTTAACTTTGAAATGAGCATTGAAAAAGACTGCTATGTGTAAGAAGTGGCATTAATGCATTACCATTCATTGAGATTGTGTGATTGGCACTAATTATATTAATAACAAAGGTACTGAATGAGCAGCAAAGAGGCAGACTTTGGGTAGATGCTGTGAAACAATTTCTGTGCTTAAAATTATTTGG